>NC_041393.1:75803312-75810069 GCF_002162155.2 Triticum dicoccoides
TCTTTGAATCAGTGGCAAGAGCCCTTGGCGCTGAGCTTGGGGAGGTGCTGGAGGTGGATGCAGACAAGGAGGGCAGAATTTGGGGCAACTACATGCGTGTTCGAGTCAACCATGATGTGGATGAACCCATTAGGAATAAGTTAGAGAGCTTTGATAAAGCAGAAGGAAAAATGTATAAGCTGAATGTAAAATATGAGAGGCTCCCTAGGTTTTGTAGTGCTTGTGGCCATCTTGGTCATGGGCAGCGCGATTGTAAGCTCCCGGAGGATCTCCAAGAGATGAGATACTCGGCAGCATTACGCGCTTCTCCTTTTAAAAGAAGTAGCATGAGAGGAGGAGTAATCATCCCGGAAGCGAGCAGTGCACGGCGCTTCCTCCTGTTTGAACCAGAGAGCAGGGAGGAAACCAAGATGATCCAGCAGAGGAAGGCCACAGAGAGGTATGGCAGGGTCCCAGAAAAGGTATTGGCTGATCCCCTGGTTCAGGCCGGTATCGCGGCAGTCAGTAGTATCAAGCTGGACTCGGGTAACAGCGAGAATGAAAGCTCGGGCGGCGCTGCCAGCGGCACCCACAAACAGGAGAAGGAGAACCAGTTCAAGGTGGTGGATGGCTCTGCTGACAAAGGAGCGAATAATAGCCTCCCCGCTCTTGATCTGGATGTAGCGGCTAAGGAGAATGGAGGGACACACTCGGATTTCCCCCCGGGTTTTGGTCCTCTCCCGTGCTATGTTCAGAAGCAACCGGAGGTAACTGGAACGGGTAGCCTTGCAGAAGGGGGAGGCGCACTAATACCAGGAGACGGGGCAGAGGAAGGTCACAAAGGAAAAGAATATGCAGAGATGGAAAGGCAGCGGCAGATCACAAAGAAGGAGGGCATAGCAAACAAGATAACGGTGAACAGGAAAACCAAGAAGATGTTGCACGGTAACTCCTCAATCCTAGGGAAAAGGGGTTTGGTTACTGTGCCAGCAACTGGCATTACAGAAGTGGTAAATGGGGACATATCGAGCGAGCAAAGTAAGAAGAAGAAAGCTACAGAGGAGGAGGAGGGAAAGAGTCTGAAGGAGGAAGATGGTGGATTGGCAGCAACCGAGCCCGGGGCTCTCGGTCAACTGACGGGTGCTGAGAAAAGCATCCGTCAGGAACCATGACTCTCATCAGTTGGAACTGCTGGGGAATTGGGCAACCCCGGACAGTTCGCGAGCTTGTGGAGCTTGTTCACATCCACAAGCCTAAAATAGTGTTCCTATCCGAGACGCGAAATAGCGATGGGTTCGTGAATAATCTGAGATGGCGGCTAGGTTTCCATCATTGTATCGTGCAAGCTGGCTCCGGAAAGGGAGCCGGCATGGCTCTGTTCTATGATGAAAGTGTCAAAATTAATAAAATCGCTGTTGGCCCGAGATACATCGATGTGTTGATCCGCTTGTGCCCTAACGGTGTGCAATGGAGGGGTACTTTTATCTATGGGGAACCAAGAACACATGAGAGGCATCATATGTGGGAGCTTCTGAGAAGAATTAGAGGAAATGCTACTGAACCTTGGCTCATGATAGGTGACTTCAATGAAACTATGTGGCAAAGCGAGCACTTCTCGCGTGCTAAGAGATCAGAATCAAATATGGCAGACTTTAGAAGGGTTCTAGCTGATTGCAACCTGCATGACCTGGGGTATAAGGGCACAAATTGGACGTACGACAATAAGCAGAAAGGAGTAAACAATGTAAGGGCTCAACTGGATAGAGCGGTGTCTTCTCCTGAGTGGAGTAGGGTCTTCGGGGAGGCCTCGGTCCAGCATATTTGCTCCTCCAGATCAGATCATTCTCCGCTTTTGTTGCGCTTCGGCAAGAGACAGGAGTGGAGGCCAAGAAAGAAATCATTTAGGTATGAGGAAATGTGGGAAAGAAACGACACCCTTGCGGATGTGATCACTAATGCATGGAGAGAGGGAGGCATTGATGCGGATCTAAAAGGGGTTGCCAACAAACTAACGTCTATGCAGGATGTGCTGAGTCGTTGGGCGCAGAGAGAGTTTGATTCGGTGCAGAACAGCATAAGATCTCTTCGGGGAGCCTCCAGAAATTACGCCTGCTCCCCCCGTCCACACCAACAGCCACTAGGATTCTGAAGGTCGAGTCGGAACTTGACGAATGGCTGCTTCGGGAGGAGCTTATGTGGAAACAGAGATCAAGGATCAAATGGCTGCGGGAAGGAGACAAGAACACAGAGTTTTTCCATAGGAAGGCTACCTGGAGGAGAAAGAAAAACAAGATAGCCAAACTGAGGAGAGAGGACGGATCATGGGCAGATAACTGAGAGCAGATTCATAGTGAAATCAATAATTACTTCAAGGGTCTATATGAGAAGGACAATGCGGTGGATCCTCAACCACTGATAGATTTGATCCCCAACAAGGTTGAGAGTTATATGAATGATGCGCTGATTAAGCCGTTCACAGAAAAAGAGATCAGAGACGCATTGTTTCAGATTGGTCCGTTAAAGGCTCCGGGACCGGACGGCTTCCCCGCACGGTTCTTTCAAAAGAATTGGGCTGTTCTCAAAGAGGAGATAATTCAAGGTGTTCTTAGCTTCTTTGAGAAGGGGGAGATGCCGGAAGGGGTGAATGTGACCACGATTGTTCTAATCCCAAAAACAAATGACCCTCAAAGCATCAAGGATTATCGCCCAATCAGTCTATGCAACATTCTGTACAAAATTATCTCCAAGGTCTTGGTCAATAAGCTGAGACCCTTCCTCGATGATCTCATTTCTGAAACGCAAAGCGCCTTCATCCCAGGAAGAATGATAGCATTTGAATGTTTCCACAAGATACATAACTTTAAAAATAAGAGGGAACTCACTGTGCATACAAACTAGACCTCGCAAAAGCTTATGATCGTGTTGACTGGATCTTCTTGGAGGGAGCTCTAAGAAAATGGGGTTTTGACGAAAAATGGATCAAATGGGTAATGACATGTGTCAGATCAGTGAAGTTTTCAGTTCGGTGCAATGGGGAGATGTTGGATCTGTTTACCCCAACTAGGGGCTTAAGACAAGGTGACCCACTAAGCCCATATTTATTTTTATTTGTGGCTGGCGGTTTAGTTTCTCTTCTGAAGAAAGAGTCGGACTTGGGAGGCATAACACCCATCAAAATTGCACGTGCAAGTCCGGGGATTTCAAACCTTCTGTTCACCGACGACAGCCTGCTTTTTTTCAAAGCTACGGTTGATCAGGCGCGAAAGGTGAGAGAGGTGTTGGAAGCTTATCAAAATGCAACGGGCCAACTGCTTAGTCAGGCCAAGTGCTCCTTGCTCCTGTCAGACTCAACACCATCCCAAGTCGGAGAAAGCATCAAGGAGACGTTGGGTGTTGAGGCAATTTGCTTTGAGAGTAAGTACCTAGGGCTCCCCACCCCTGAAGGCAGAATGAAGGATGATAAATTCCAGCCGATCATAGAGAGGTTTGGAAAGAGGTGTAATGGGTGGAATGAAAGGTTCATGTCACAGGCAGCAAAGGAGGTTAATGTTAAAGCTGTGGCACAAGCTCTTCCCACTTTTATCATGGGCGTTTTTAGATTAAACCAAAGCTTTTGTGACAAGTATGAAAAGCTTATAAGAGATTTCTGGTGGGGGGATAAAGAGGAGAAGAGGAAGGTGCACTGGATGTCATTGGAGGATATGACAAGGCCTAAGAGAGCTGGTGGTATAGGTTTTCGTGATATGCACCTTTTTAACCAAGCGTTGCTATCCAGGCAAGGTTGGAGACTAATCCAAAATCCGGATAGTCTATGTGCGAGGGTCCTTAAGTCCAAATATTTTCCAAATGGGAACATCACCGATACTGTATTTGCGTCCGATGTATCCCCGTCATGGAGAGGTATTGAGTTTGGTCTGGAACTACTTAAAAAGGGCCTCATTTGGAGAATTGGAAATGGAAGGAGGATACAAATAACAAGGGACCAATGGATCTTGAGGAAGGAAGGATTGAAAGCAACGTCTTTTGTGAGAAGGTCAAGACTCAGATGGGTCAACCAACTCATTGATGATGAGACCAAGGAATGGAAATATGATCTGGTGAAACAGATATTCCACGACTTTGATGCGGATGATATTTGTAAGATGAGGATCCCAAAAGCTGAGGTAGAGGATACCGTAGCATGGCATTACAAGAAATCCGGGATTTTCACGGTCAAAAGTGCATACAAACTTGCGGAGTCCCTAAAGAGAAATACCATAGCCGAGGCCTCCACTTCAGGTAGCGACCCGGAGGACAGAGGAATATGGGATGCTATCTGGAAAGCTAAGCTGCCAAACAAGGTGAAAATATTTGGATGGAGAGTTGCCACAAGAACCCTTGCCACAAAACATAATGCCTGTAGGAGAACTTTAGCCATAGACAGTGTGTGTGACATTTGTGGCATGGCTCCAGAGGATGAATTCCATGTTGTTATTGCATGCACTAGAAGCAGTGCTCTGAGACATGAAATGAGGAGTCATTGGGAGCTACCAAAGGAAGTGGACATGCGGGATACAGGACCTGATTGGCTACAACTTCTCCTCCTCGCATATCCCGAAACAGTCAGAAGGAACACTCTCCTCCTGCTATGGCAGGCGTGGAATTTGAGGAATGATGTTATACATGGAGATGGGAAGGAAAGGGTATCGGGTGCTGTGCAAGCTCTAATTAGGTTGCATGAGGATCTGTCTGAGGCTGACAGGGGTCACGGGGATGAAAGGAACATTAATAAGATGTCGGTCTTCCCGACGATGCCCCAGATTCCCGCTCGGCCAACACCTGATTATTGGGTTGCCCCTCCCCTGGGGGTAGCCAAGTTAAATACGGACGCTTCCTTCCAAGCCGACACAGGTGAGGCTTGGGGAGGAGCGGTAGCTAGAGACCACTTGGGCAGGGTTTTCATGTCAGTAGGAGGAAGACTGAATCAATGTCACTCGGCGGAGGAAGCAGAAGGAGCGGTAGTAGTTCTGGGACTCAATGCTTTTGCCTCCAGGTACAATGGACGGCTCCTCCTAGAGACTGATTGCAGGAGTCTAGGAAGACAAATTCAAGATGAGAGTGATATCAAATCACCATGCTACGCAGTTCTGGCAGACGCGAGATGCCTACTATCTACTTTTGCTAGCTGGGAGATTAGTATCATTGGCCGAAACAAAAACTTACTGGCGCATGAATTGGCTGCAATAGCAAGAAGGGACGGTGGCTTCAATATGATGGCAAATGTCCCGAATGATGCGAACTCTGTTATGCAGAAAGAAGTTGTATCAACTATGGCTTAGAGTCCATGGTTCTCTCTCAAAAAATATATATATATATATAGGTCCATGTCATGGCTATTATTAAATGAAGGACATGGTTGGTCAGCGGATTCAATCCTCTTTAAATCAAGGACATGAGTGTGATCGGAAAAATGTAGAAACTGGAAACCGTAAGATGACCCAAATGGCGAAAGGGCTAACAAAGTAACCATTTATCGAAAAAGGTTTTCGCCCCGCTTTATATATAAAGCACAACTTAACCACAGCCCAAGTACAAACACATCCCACGACAACACATGCACACACCCAAGGCGGGATACATAGGCGCTGAGTGCAGCAACACCACCCATAATACTACAAGAGCAATCAGGGACCTTCACCGTGAACACGCCAACACGAAGAGATGAAGCCGCATATGACGAACCGTGATCTCCAAGGCGGCGCCTCCAAGAAGGTTACGACGCTAGCGCACCGCCACCGCCTGACCCGGGGGTCAGAGTTTCCCCTGGAGCGACACGATGACAGGTGAGAGCCGCGACGACGCCTTCAAGAAGATAACGCGCTATGCCGCCGCCGGTCTGTCCGAGGATAGAACAGGTTTTCACCCCAGCAAACACTCACAGCCACCGAACGCCACACCCCTGCCACCATGCCGCCCACACGGCCATGGTCACCGGGCAGCACCAAGCCATGGGCTCTACCCATGAGCATCGCGCTACCACCACCAGGGCCGCCGCCCCGGCATTCAAGACCTTGACAGCACCGCACCCGAGACCCGTCGCTACCCCAACCAAAGAGACGAGTGGAAAGGTCGCTCCTTTACACACCCCTGGATGGCCCCCGGCGCCGAGACCCAAAGGGCCGGCCCAAAAAAGGCCTCCATCACCCGTCCTGTTGCACCGGGTGCAAGACAAGCTCGGTCCTGCCGCCGGGCGCGAGACGAGCTCGGTCCTGCTGCCGGGCGCGAGACGAGCTCTGTCTCGCAGCCATGGGCGCGAGACGAGGAATGGACCGCAACTGGGAGCGGTCTAGCCCTATGATGAGGGTAGAGCCCGGACGATGAGGGGGGGAATCGAAGGTCGAAAAAGGCCGCTCATCGACGGACGATGCCGGAGGAGACTAGCCGCCGCCGTGAAATGATCCAGACCACCACCATGAGCTACCACCACGCCGCGGCAGCCCACGTCCACGCCGAGACCCCGAGGAGCAGCCCCGAGCCACTTTGCAGCAGCTGCGACACGCCGGCGAAGACGCAGCCCACCCCTCGGCCATGGCCGCCCGACGCCCCGCCACCCCGCAAGGAGCAACCAGACCGCCGGCCGCCCCGCCACCACCTTAGCCAGGTCGCCGCTGCTACCCACACGACTGCCGCCGCCACCACCCGGATCTGGACAGGGGCACCTAGATCCGCCGCCAGCAAGGCCCCCGCCCCGGAACCCCAAGGGCCGCCGCCAGGAAAGGGAGGGAGGGTGGCAGGACCA
>NC_041393.1:75810356-75812706 GCF_002162155.2 Triticum dicoccoides
GGAGCAGAGCCCGAGGACGGGCAACGACCGCCGCCGACGACGCAGAAGGCCGCGCCCCGCGACGCAAGCCTCCGGCGCGCGGGAAGAAGACGCCCCGCCGCAGCCTACGCCGCACGGCCTTTGGCCGGCGACGCGACCGCCGGCGGCGAGGGGAGGGAGGCCGGGGAGGGAGGCTGGGGAGCGGCGGCGCTAGGGTTGGCTCCCTGAGTCGTCGCCCGCGCGAGCGACTCGGGAGCGGGTGGGGCTGTGCAACTAACATGCAGATCCAAAGTAACCATCTTCTCCAGAAAAAAAGCGTCCAATCTAATTTATCCATGATTATACAAAGTAGAATTCCTTATTTACCTATAATACGCCCAACTTTACAAGGATATAATTTATCGTCACTCTTTTGGAAAAATCTGGGCCGGAACGTCTGTGTCCATGCCTCCCCGACATCCTGGGAAAGACAAGACATACTGGTCAGAAACTGATTTCAATGGTTGGATTTAGTATATGTACAGTTATATTAGGTAGATTTAAATCACTCAGAGCATGTGATTGGTGGCACAGGTTTAGAGCCCACAAAACAGAAACATGTCTGAAATCCCTACAGCCTCTTCTCATGAAGTGCTGTTTTTTAGTTCCTAGTCAAATAAATAACTTGGGCATCATCGGACCATGAAGTTGCATCAGTAGACATTGACACACAGAGTAAGCAAAAGAAAGTGATGCGCAAATGATCGAATGAATATGAATACTGTATGAAGGAGCTGGGAAAGCACACTCAGATGCATGCATCCAGTTTATTTTTCACATCGGTGAGGCGGCTTGAGTTCAACAGTAATGCATATGTAGGTTCCTCTCGAGTCTCGACACACTTCACAAATTGATTAGGAATGTACTTTCCTGCACTACTTTGTTGATCTTGGAGCTAAATGCATGCCATTCGTAGTTTCTCACTGATGCTTACTGCACCATAGCAAAAACAACATAGATGGCATACAACTAATTTGACTAAAACCCTCAATGAAAACCTAATCACAGTTTCCCGCGGCAACCAGCGGGCATGGCCCTAGTAGAGCATCTATTTCTCCCATGTTCTGGTTTTTGACTCACCGAAAAAGGGTTTCCCCGCTTTGTATACAAAGCAACCAACCGAACCATACAGGAAAGGTACTGGGGCGGAGGCAGCACAGTCACGCCCAAAAAGAAACGACAGAGAAAAGCAAAAGAAACAAATGCCGACAACGGCGGATCAACAAAAGCGAAGAAGCCTCGCGATCGCAGCGCCCACCAGGCTCTTCCACTAGACTCCAAGACTCTGAAGCGCCGGCACCTATCAACACCTTCAAGAAGGATCGCGATGATGACGACGCTGCTGCCAAGGGTTTCCCCCGGTACACGACGAGGCGAGAGGAAGGATAGCCCCGACGCCCTCCCGGAAGGTCAGGAGGCACCCACAAGCGCCACCGCGCCGGTGTCGGCCATACCGACAGGGGTTTCCCCCGATCCCAACCCGCACCTCGGGCGCCCCGGAGCCTGCCACCAAACCAACCCCCACCGTGCGCCAACGCGGTCACGAGGCCCCCATGCCGTCTCACCACGGCAACGCGAAGTGAGGACAGCACGGCAAGGATTCAAAGCCGGGACTAGGGCAACAGCCCGTCGGCACGCGGGAGGGCCCCACCTCCACCGTCAGCGACGGTAGCCGTTCGGACGCAATAGCAGGAGCACACCAGGCCCGTGGGCCCACAGGCCCGGCCGAGCCCTCGTGGGCTCGTAAAGCTCCCGCCTTCGCGCTGCTGCCGGCATGCCGTCGGAGCCGCCGCCCCAAGTCCGAGCTGCTCCTCCTCCTCACCACGCCGCAGACAACGAGGACACGCCCGGGGGCGGCCCGCAAGGACCCAGATGGTCACGAGGCCCCCATGCCGTCTCACAACGGCACCGCGAAGTGAGGACAGCACGACAAGGATTCAGAGCCGGGACTAGGGCAACAGCCCGTCGGCACGCGGGAGGGCCCCACCTCCACCGTCAGCGACGGTAGCCGTCCGGACGCACTAGCAGGAGCACACCAGGCCCGTGGGCCCACAGGCCCGGCCGAGCCCTCGTGGATCGTAAAGCTCCCGCCTTCGCGCTGCTGCCGGCACGCCGTCGGAGCCGCCGCCCCAAGTCCGAGCTGCTCCTCCTCCTCACCACGCCGCAGACAACGAGGACACGCCCGGGGGCGGCCCGCAAGGACCCAGATGGAGCCCCGAGGGCTCAGATCTGGGCCGGGCGCGCCGCCGGCCAACCAGCGCCACCAAGCCGCCCTGCCGCCAAAGGACGGCGCCACCACCGCGTCGGGCCGCCGCCAGCCGCCACTAGGCCG
>NC_041393.1:75813269-75825222 GCF_002162155.2 Triticum dicoccoides
CCCGGCGGCCTGGTGGTGGCTGGCGGCGGCTCGGCGCGGTGGTGGCACCATCCTTTCGCGGCGGGGCGGCTTGGTGGCGCTGGTTGGCCGGCGGCGCGCCCGACCCGGATCTGGGCCCTCGGGGCTCCATCTAGGTCCTTGCGGGCCGGCCCCTGGGCATGTCCTCATTGTCTGCAGCGCGGTGAGGAGGAGGAGCAGCTCGGACTTGGGGCGGCGGCTCCGACGGCGTGCCGGCAGCAGCGCGAAGGCGGGAGCTTTACGAGCCCTCGAGGGCTCGGCCGGGCCTCTGGGCCCATGGGCTTGGTGTGCTCCTGCTATTGCGTCCGGACGGCTACCGTCGCTGACGGTGGAGGTGGGGCCCTCCCGCGTGCTGACGGGCTGTTTCCTTAGTCCCGGCTCTGATTCCTTGTCGTGCTGTCCTCACTTCGCGGTGCCGTGGCGCACGGTGGGGGTTGGTTTGGTGGCAGGCTCCGGGGCGCCCGAGTTGCAGATTGGGATCTGGGGAAACCCCTGTCGGCATGGCCGAGGCGCGGTGGCGCCTGTGGGTGCCTCCTGACCTTCCGGGAGGGCGTCGGGGCTACCCTTCCTCTCGCCTCGTCGTGTACCGGGGGAAACCCTTGGCAGCAGCGTCGTCATCGTCGCGGTCCTTCTTGGAGGTGTTGATAGGTGCCGGCGCTTCGGAGTCTTGGAGTCTAGTGGAAGAGCCTGGTGGGCGCTACGATCGCGAGGCTTCTTCGCTTTTGTTGATCCGCCATTGTCGGCATTTATTTCTTTTGCTTTTCTCTGTCATTTCTTTTTGGGCGTGACTGTGCTGCCTCCGCCCCAGCATCTTTCCTGTATGGTTCAGTTGGTTGCTTTGTATACAAAGTGGGCGAACCCTTTTTCGGTAAACAATGTCGGTTTCTCCTATGTCCTCGTTACTGAAACATGTTCGAGTCCGAAGTTACACCCGTTCTTACACGATGAAATTTGCCTTACAGAACAGAACAGAGCACCACTAGACATTAGCCCAGGCATACTTAGCAGGAAAAAAGAAAATGGCGAAACAAAGAACAAGAGGATTACCTCCCGAAAGAAATGCGTTACTAGAGACTTATCAGCAGTATTCTTATTCTTTGGATTTTATCAAAGTTATTGTTAGAGTTCTATCAAATATTTTTGTACAGGGTAGGTTATAGTTGGACTCTGAGTCGTATTGTATGTAGACAGGATTACAACGTTTTGTTCTAATAGGACACTTGTTTTTTTAGAAAAGGAGGATGACCCCCAGCCTCTGCATCTGGGCGATGCATGCGGCCACTTTATTAATTATTCTCACAAGACGTTACAAAGCCATACGACATTAAGACTGAAGTCATCGTCTAAGCAACAACTATCGCTACATCTATCCAATTGATAAAGGGGCGCTGATAGTCTGGGCCTAATACCAAACAGACATCGCAGCCAGACCTAAACATCTAAGACCTGAGGTCTCAACCAGGACGCCTGCCTGGTATGGGGCACCTACCAGTCTGACGCACTCCTCAACCAGGACACCTGCCGAGTATGGGGCCGCCGCAGCCACCTGCCACGGGTTCATCTTCAGAGCTGTACTGTTGCATCTACCGTGCCAGGTCTCTCAGCCATCGATGCCACCATGACACCAGACAGCACCGTCCTCCTGCGCGAGTCCATCCTCCCACATCGAACTCTGAATCTGCACTGCGCCACGCCGTGCAGATCCGTCGCCGTCAATGTATGGATGAACCACCACTCCACAAAAGAAGCCATCCGCTGGTCCCGCGAAGCCGAGTGCACCTCCAAGAATGCCGCCCCAAGGGGGTTACGACACATGATTGCCGCCAACATCCGATCAGCTGATCTAGGGTTTTCCCAGGAGGTATTGAGTGGAGTTGGGAGCTTCACGTCGATGATGCCTTCATGAAGGAAACGATGATAAGGGCATCGTCATCACCTGCTCCGGCCATCGACTGAAGATCAGGTTTTCACCCGGATTCGTCCCAAGAAATCCACCCAACAATCGGTGCACCGTCTCGACCGCCTTCAAAGCACCAGATCCAGCCGCCTAGATCCGGCGACCAAGCGCAGCAACAGTGCCACCGTGGGATCCCTGGCGCACCGGCCACTGCCTGAGTGTGCCACCATTGGAGCCTAGGAGGAGGGCTCCACCCTGCCTCGCCAAGCCGTGAGAGCCGCCGAGAAGGATCCCGCACGCTCATCACCATCTCTGATCCGAACCAATCCATAGCAGATCGCCGTCACAGATCCGCGTTGGACAGGGACTGCACCACGCCATGTCGCCGCAGGAAGCCCGAGCTTCACCGCCCATCACCCTCCAGGGCCGCCGCCCCGGGATCCAGACAGAACTTTGCCGGTGCCACCGGCCAAGTTCCGCCGCCGCCGACCGGCCAAGCCGCAGGTCACTGCATGACCATGCGAGCACAGCCAGCCGGCCGACCAACTCCGACGAAGAAGAAGGCCACCACCACCAAGCCTAGGGCCAGTGCCCCAGACATCCTCGTGTTGCAGATCAAGTCCAGGAGCAGTGCCCCGCTGATGACGATTGAGATCGGTAGCACAACGAATTAGCCCGACATGAGTCAAGGCCAGATCCGCTGTTGCTGGTGCCGTCCTCCCCCGCCGCCTCTGCACCACTTCCATGCCGCCGCTGATCTGCGCCACCTCCCAACCAGATCGATATCCAAGGAGAAACCGCCGCCGCCGCCACGCCACAAGGGCTTTGCCCCGTGATGCCCCGGGCGATGACGGCGGAGGGGAGCGGAGGAGGGGCGAGGCTGTAGGAGGAGGACGGGGGCTCCCCGGTGCGGGGCGGCGCCGCCTCACGGGGGAGAGACGGGAGGGACGGGAGGGAGGGACGGGACACTTGTATCCTTACTTCTTATTTATGAGGGGGTAAACACATGAGTAACATACGCCAACATAATAGCACAGGCACGCGGGGAGCCGGCGGCATGTGCCGGCGCGCGTGCGGCGGGGGTGGGGTATTGCAGTCGTGTCATGGGGAGGAGCGCACGTAGTCAGGCCCCGAGGATGTAGCCATATTGGTGAACTCATTAACAAACTTTGGTGTCGTGCCTCATGTGATTGGTTGATTCTCGATAGATCGATTATGCCTCTCGGATTAATTCTAACAAGTGATATCACGAGTAAGGTTGGAGAAGATCATGGATAGTTGATTTACAGGAAGGAGCGTCAAACCGGTCATCCAATCGGCGACTGCGAGGAAGACCGATGGTGCGGCAGGGTTTTGTTCACGTTACTTGTGGCAATCGGAGGAACCATTGAAAGCTCTGAGCGTGGGATTCGTTTGGCTGAACTATGCGGTCGGGTTTGTTTGATCTGGCGATTGTAGCGACATCGGGGTTAGATGCGGATCCCGGCAGAATCGTGCTGCATCACACATTCGTGTCGTCTTGGTGTTGACGAGATGCGATCGATCACGGGAGGCGCAGGAGGAATTGCGTGCCAGGGTGCACGGAATGCTGGCCCAAGCAAGGCGCCGCGGTCTTAGTTGCGGGCGTGGCCCAGGCACTCGAGGCCTTGCGGGCGGGCACGCGTGAAGCAGAGCACAGCTGCGTCACCGATTGATCTCTTCAAGAGAGTCTCAAGGCAGAGGAATTTATTAGATTGGTGGTAACTCTGTGGGCGATTTTGGGAGCTAGGAGGAAAGCAATTCATGAAGGAATGTTTCAAAGTCCTCAGTCCATTAACGATTTCATAAGCTCCTACTTATGAGAGATTAATATCATCTATCCTCAAAAAGCTGCTTCGGCCAATGCAATTATAGCAAGACCACGACGATGGCCGCCTCTGGCGGACAATCACGCCAAAATCAACAACGATGTTGCGGTGGGAGGTTGAGGGAATTTCGGAGCAGTTGCAGCAATCTGTCAAGATGGAGCAGTTATATTTGCTGGTGCGTCAGCTATTGTCTACGGAACGCGTTTCTGCTCCGGTGCTCCCCCCTGGGTTGAATGCGAGGGGGAGAAACACAAGGACAGCTGAGATCTGTCAAAAATGCTTCGTGAAGAGGGGCATGATCGTCTTTTTATGCCTGAGGAGAGCGCGCGTACAGCCCTGTAGAAGCCCACACCAGCGCGCGTACAACCCTGTACAAGCCCGCACCGGCCCGATTACTTTTGTACACTGAGGGTATACATGTATTGTATGTGGGCGATTAGTTTTCCCTTGTCACGTGCTGCGGTCGTGGGCGTGGGCGGCGGCGGTTGTGGGCTAGCCACGCGGCCACGCGTCACAGGAAAACTTCCGAAAATGTCACATCCTATAAAGAGGAAGGGGAACCACCACCGGCCGCATCGCCCCCATCATTTACCCCCAAATCGGCTCAGTCCATCTCTCCTTGCCACATAGTCTCCCCCTCGTCTCCATCGCCCCGCCACCGCACCTATTTGCTCAACCCCACCGCCTCCCTCTCTCCGGCGGGTTCTCTCAGGCTTCGATGGAGCAAGGTCGTGGGGCTGGCGTCGCTGCGCACGGAGATGTGGTCGAGGGCGCGGAGACCGCCGCAGATGCCGTCCAAGAAGTTGCCGCCGTCGGCGATGCGGGAGATGCTGTACCCGCAGTCGCTGGATCGGTCCCTGCGGCGGCGGATCTGGTGGCGCAGGGGGTGGTGGGCTCGGACTCCGTCGTGGCAGACCTGGTGGTGACGGCGTCTAGCGGCTCACTGGATGTAGGTGCGGAGGCGAGCGGAAAGCAGGTGGTGGATGTGGTAATGCTTCTCGTTCCCCTCTTTTCATACTTGTAGCAGATAAGCAGAAGATTTAGTCGATGGGGTTTTTTATAGTAGATTTGTGATTGATTGCGGCACCCCCTTCTGCTTGTAGGGTTTTTTGATTGAATGGTGAACCCCATTTCAGAGTTAGGGTTTTTTCAAGTTGATTCGTGATTGAATGCTAGAGACATCATAATGAGAGTTAGGTTATATATATTAGAATCTGGATTGCCGCATGTGCCCAGTTTATGTTCTCTGCTGTATATTTTGTTAGATTTGTTGTGCATATTCACTCAGTGGGCCACGACATGGGCTGAGTAGCTACCCAGTGTATCTATTAAAGTTGATATTGCAGAAATGAGGTTTAAATCCTACTTTCTGTGACAGAAGTGTATCAATTAATTGTTGAAATGAACACAGTATGTTTAACTAGTGCGCAATTTTAAAATAGTTAGGAGCTTCACTTCATTATCTATAAACTCAAATTGTAGGTAGGTTTATTTTTGATCTGTAGGATTGTTGTAGTTATAAAGTAAACCATAAGTAGGTTTGGTAGACATGCAACTATGCCAGATGACCAAGTCATATTAAATTTATGTTGCCTATCTCCATGCATGTATGTCATATGAAATAGTTTCACACCTAGCACCAAAAATTGCACAAATATTTCCTTTCCTGAAGCTCGTGGCATTACAATATACCATCCAATATACGGTTCAGAGAATAGGGCAGCTGATGCACCACTATGTACATTAGATGAGCCAGATGAAGTCAATGCAATTACTTGTTGTCAACCACAATGGGTCACTGATATAGTTTAATTGGAGGTCAAAGTATCATTTTAGGTTATTAGAAGCACATTGTAGATTGCTTGACCTTTGCATACTGTGTTATGTAGTTAGTAGTATAAATGAATTAATTACTTATTGGTCAAAGTATCATTTTAGGTCAATGAGGAAGGTGCTGGCAACAAGAGGAAGCTGGTCATCGTTGGGTTCGACGACCCGTCTGATTCTGACGACGACTTGGAGGTAACCACAAGCTGTTTTATGTCTGTTTATTAATTTGTGTGAGACGTTGTTTGTTGATGATGCCCTATATGAATGCCTCTAAATTGGAATGTTATGTAGTTTATTCACTGGTATCATAAAGTTGTGTTGTTTGGTCATTATTTAGCTCTAAATGGCATATTTGTAGTCTTTGATCATGAAATCATATCTGAATGCTCATAAATGGAATTATTGTGTTGTTTGTCCATTGAATTATTCTAAAATGGAAAGTTTTGTTATACTTTCAATTAATTGCTCTGAAAGTTGTGATGTTTCTGCATTACTTAGCTGTAAATGGGATATGTGTGATGTTTTTTCATGAAACCACATATGAATACATATAAATGAACTATTCAGTTATTTGTCCATTAAATTCTTCTAAATGGAACTATTTAGTTGTTTGTGCATTAAGTAGCTGTAAATGGGATATTATGTTTGTTTGTTCATTACATTCCAGTAAATAGCAATTATCTGATGTTTGTGCATTACTTAGCTGTAAATTGGATATGTGTGATGTTTTTTCATGAAACCATATATGAATGCATATAAAGGAACTATTCAGTTATGTGTCCATTAAATTCTTCTAAATGGGACTATTTAGTTGTTTGTACATTAAGTAGATGTAAATGGGATATTATGTTTGTTTGTTCATTACATTCCAGTAAATGGCAATTATCTGATGTTTGTTAATTACATTACTCTAAATGGGAAGTATGTATTTATGCAAATCTTTTGTATGTGCAGTACAACTCTGGAGATGAGGTGGAAGAGTGGAACCACAGGTCCTTCATTGAGCATGAAGCCAACAAGATCAGGGAGAAGGGGGAGGCGGTGTACTACAAGTGGCGCAAGTTCAGGTGCCCATACTGCACCACTAAGCCAATTCCCAAGGATGGGTTGTATGAGCACCTTATGGCACATGCACGCGGTTTAACCAGGAGTGGGAGCGACATGAAGATCAGGGCAGAGCATGCAGCCCTCCTGAAGGCTATGGGTCCCATCTAGTCACCATCTGTGAAGCTGGTAGTGGAACTTATCATCGTTAGTATAGTTGATGATGTTTAACTTTTGCGCTCGTATGGTTGTGAACTGTGAATCTGGAAGGTGGAAGTGTTTGTGAACTGTTAAGTAGTATGGCAGACTATTAAGTACTATGGCAGACTCTTAATTATGGCAGAGACTTAATTATTCTAGTATGTCTCTAAAGTATATCAACTGTCTAGAAGCAGGTCAGCTATGCTTTGTTGCAGTGTCTATATTCTGATGCTACAATGATCACAGTAGGTGCTTTAATGTTGCTTCACTGATGAGACATGCTGCATACAGTGGACATGTGCTTGGTAATGGTGTGTGCAAAGAACCAGCCTTAACTACATAGGATAGATACTAAAAAACATTGACTTGAGGTTTTAATAAGTTAGCATGATCGAATCTTCCATTACAAATATATTATTAAATTTAGAAAATGCTGAAAATCATTTTTTGTCAATGTTCTTAAGTTAGCATGATTGAATATTCCACTTCAAATATAATATAAAAAATTGGAAAATGTTGACAATCCTTTATTATCAATGTTCATAAGTTAGCATGATTGAATATTCCATTTCAAATATATTTTTAGAATTAGAAAATGTTGAAAATCCTTTTTTGTCAATGTCCATAAGTGAGCATGATTGAATATTCCATTTCTAATATATTTTTAAAATTAGAAAATGTTGAAATTTGTTTTTTTCAATGTTCATAAGTGAGCATGATTGAATATTCCATTTGAAATATATTATAAGAATTAGAAAATTTTGAAAATCTTTTTTTGTCAATTCATAAGTTAGCAAGATTGAATCTTCCATTTCTGATATATTTTAAAAAGTGGAAATTTTGGAGGTGGTCGCTAAAATCACCGCCTTCTGGAGGGACCATTTGGTCTAGCTTACATGGTGATTTTTTGCACCACCTCCTAATCACACAAATTTTCTTTTAAATGGTGACCCACATGTGCCAAACATGGCTATGAAAGATAGATTTGGAAAAAATAAATTTTACAATGCCCCCTTGAGGTGAAGACCGATGTTTGGACCAGCAAGTCTATAGGGCAGTATAAATTCAAAAAAAAAATAGAAAATATAAAATCTTGGAAACCTAGCTTTGTTTGTGGAAGAGGTTATGTTTGCAAGAGTTGAGGTGATTTGAAGGTGGTCGACAAAATCACCGCATTCCGGATGGGCCATTTGGTCTAACTTAAGCCAGTTTTTGAACATAGGTGATTTCTTCCACCACCTCCAAATCACCCAAATTTTCTTGTACATGGTGGCCCACATGTGCCAAACATGGCTATCAAATAAAATTTGGAAAAAGAATATTTTACAAGGCCCCCTTGAAGTATAGATCGATGTGTTGAGCAGCTAGTCTAGAGGGCAGTATCAATTCAAAAAAAATCAAAAAAAAATATAAAACCTTGAAAACCTAGCCCAGTTTGTGCAATAGGTCATGTGTGCCAAAATAGAGGTGATTTGGAGGTGGTGGAAAAAATCACCGCATTCCGAAGGGGCCATTTGGTCTAACTTAAGCCAGTTTTTTAACATAGGTGATTTCTTCCACCACCTCCAAATCACCCAA
The DNA here is from genome assembly GCF_002162155.2 of Triticum dicoccoides. NCBI lineage: Eukaryota > Viridiplantae > Streptophyta > Magnoliopsida > Poales > Poaceae > Triticum > Triticum dicoccoides. Next base: position 75,821,685 of record NC_041393.1, read on the forward strand.
ATTTTCTTGTACATGGTGGCCCACATGTGCCAAACATGGCTATCAAATAAAATTTGGAAAAAGAATATTTTATAAGGCCCCCTTGAGGTATAGACCGATATTTTGAGCAGCCAGTCTAGAGGGCAGTATCAATTAAAAAAATCAAAAAAATATAAAACCTTGAAAACCTAGCCTAGTTTGTGCAATAGGTCATGTGTGCCAAAATATAGGTGATTTGAAGGTGGTCGAAAAAATTACCACATTCCGGAGGGGCCATTTGGTCTAACTTAAGCCAGTTTTTGAACATAGGTGATTTCTTCCACCACCTCCAAATCACCCAAATTTTCTTGTACATGGTGGACCACATGTGCCAAACATGGCTATCAAATAAAATTTGGAAAAAGAATATTTTACAAGGACCCCTTGAGGTATAGACCGATGTTTTGAGCAGCTAGTCTAGAGGGCAGTATCAATTCAAAAACAAATCAAAAATATATAAAACCTTGAAAACCTAGCCTAGTTTGTGCAATAGGTCATGTTTGCCAAAATAGAGGTGATTTGGAGGTGGTCGAAAAAATCAGCGCATTCCGGAGGGGCCATTTGGTCTAACTTAAGCCAGTTTTTGAAAAAAGAATATTTGGAAAAACATGGCTTTCTTTGTGCAAGAGGTCATGTGTGCAAAAACAATGTGCATTTAATGCAAGTGATCATGTGTATAATAAAAATACTAGGTGTTTTGAAGGTAGAAACATTAATTTGGCATATATGCAAAAAAATGAGCATTGAATGCAAGTGAGCATGTGTATAATTTAGTGTGTGATTTGAACAGGAGAATATGCCAAAAACACCTGGCAATATGCGAAAAAAAGTGCCCACCTACCAGAGCAGGTTCATTCATACACCACGGCATGCATACGGCAAAAAAATGTGCATTGAATGCAAGTGAGCATGTGTATAATTTAGTGTGTGATTTGAACAGGAGAATATGCCAAAAACACCTGGCAATATGCGAAAAAAGTGCCCACCTACCAGAGCAGGTTCATTCATACACCACGGCTTGCATACGACTAGGAACCCAGGCTGTTCATGGGCCAGGATGCAGGCCCGTGGTGCAGAATAACTCTGCTGCTAGAAGGCCCCACGGGGCAGAGGTGACGAGAGTTAGGCAATGTACTGCCTGCATATGATGGAAGCTTGGGAGGGGAGTCGCAGCCGGGTATATAAACCGGTGCGGCGCTCTCTCGCTTGGCGAGGTGGGACTAAACTCCCACCACCCCACGGCTGTGCGCTGCTCTGTGCCCTGCGCGGCTCTGCCTTGGGCCCAATTTGGGCGGGCTGGCCCAGGGCACCTTACCCGTGGCGCGTTGATCTGTGTTTTATAAATTACTTTGTTTTTCACTTCTTAACTTCAAAATTTATTTTCTTGTTTATATTCCTAACATTTAAAATCAAATCTCTTTTTTTCTTTATTATTTCTAATAGTGTTTACTAATAAAAAAAGTATGCCAAATTTTGTTGTGTTTTATTTCATTTGTTCGTTCTCTTTTTTATATTGATAGTATTTACGAAATATAAACAGAAATGGTGTGTTTTATTTCAATTCTTCATTCTAATATTTCTTATCTTTATTATATTTCAAATATTTGTAGTTTATAAGATAAATGTTCTGTTTTATTTCACTTCTTCATTCTAAGATAATATGTTGTTTTTTATTGCACTTATTCATTTAAATAATGTGTGATATAATGTTGTCTGTTACTTCACTTTTCATGGTTGTCTTTCCTAATTATAAATTTTCTTTTCTGTTTCATACTTGAAATATTATTAAATCAAATCTAGTTGGGACAATCGCATGTGTGCCTCCACTTGCAGCATATACTAGAAGCAGGTATTTCTTCTCGGTCTCACCAACGAATACCAAACTTTATGCACACCCTACCATGAGCATAGCAAGCATGCATGGCATCTATCGTTCATTTCGGACACTCGATGTATTTTGTAGGTGTTTTGCATCGATAAAACCACATTGGCCATGCCCACATGCTCCCAAAAGGTTGAGGTCATCTCATGCATGCCGGACCATTCGGGTTTGCCGGAGGGCAAGTTTGAAAGAGCTTTTCCTTGCCGGTCCCACCAAATGTTCACAAACTATATGCACACCCTACCATGACCATGGCATGCATCTGGGAGGAGAAATCATACACGACGGCCTCATTTTGTTGAAATCTCATTAATAGCCATTCGTATTACATGTAAGTGTGCATGTGTAAAACTTATTATGTGATTTGAAGGTGAAAACATCAATTTAGTTTGTGATTTAGTTTGTGTATTCAATGCAAGTGAGCATGTGTATAATTTACTTTGTGATTTGAAGATAAAAAGACCTGGCAATATGCGAAAAAAGTGCCCACCTACCAGAGAAGGATCATTAATTCATACACCACGGCCTGCATACGACTAGGAACCCAACGGTTCATGGGCCAGGATGCAGGCCCGTGGTGCCGAATAACTCTGCTGCTAGTAGGCCCCACGGGGCAGACATGACGAGAGTTAGGCAATGTACTGCTTGCATATGATAGGATCTTGGGAGGGGAGTCACAGCCTGGTATATAAATCGGTGCGGCGCTCTCTCGCTTGGCGAGATGGGACTAAACTCCCACCACCCCACGGCTGTGTGCTGCGCTGCGCCCTGCGCGGCTTTGCCTTGGGCCCAATTCGGGCGGGCTGGCCCAGGGCAGCCTTACCCGCGGCGCATTGATCTGGCCCAGGGCAGCCTTGAGCCCAGTTCTAATATTTCTTATCTTTATTATATTTAAAATATTTTTAGTTTGTAAGATAACATGTTCTGTTTTTTTCACTTCTTCATTCTAATTTTTTTTTCTTCCTTTTATTTGAACTATTTTTTAAATGTAAGATAATATGTTGTCTTTTATTTCACTTCTACATTCTAATAGATCTTATCTTTTTTATATTTGAACTATTTTTTAAATGTAAGATAATATGTTGGCTTTTATCGCACTTATTCATTTAAATTTTTCTTCTGTTTTCTATATTCTCCTCTTTTCTTTGTTCTGACGGTTATAAATTTAAATAATGTATGATATAATGTTGTCTTTTATTTCACTATTCATGGTTGTCTTTTTCAATTATAAATTTTCTTTTCTGTTTCATACTTGAAATATTATTAAATTAAATGTAGTTGGGACAATGGCATGCATGCCTCCACATGCACCATGTACTAGAAGCAGGTTTACCTTCCCGGTCCCACCGAATGATCCCAAACTTTATGCACACCCAAGGATGATCATGGTATGCATGCATGACAAGTATCATTCATTTCCGACACTCGAACCATTTTCTAGGGTTTATCCGGCGACAAAACCCTACAACACTGCCCCCACGTGACGCAACATGCGTTTTGTGTCCGAATTTGTGCACACCTTGCCGGGGGGACCACATTGGCCATGCCCACATGGTCCCAATAGTTGGAGTCATCTCATGCATGCCTCCACATGCACCATGTACAAGCAGGACCATTCGGGTCTGCCGGAGGGCAGGT
>NC_041393.1:75825461-75837990 GCF_002162155.2 Triticum dicoccoides
TGATCCCAAATTTTATGCATACCCAAGGATGATCATGGCATGCATGCATGACAAGTATCGTTCATTTCCGACACTCGAACCATTTTCTAGGGTTTATCCGGCGACAAAACCCTACAACACAGCCCCCACATGACACAACGTGCGTTTTGTGTCCGAATTTGTGCACACCTTGCCGAGGGGACCACATTGGCCATGCCCACATGGTCCCAATAGTTGGGGTCATCTCATGCATGCCTCCACATGCACCATGTACAAGCATGACCATTCGGGTCTGCCGGAGGGCAGGTCTAAAAGTGGTTTACCTTCCCGGTCCCACCAATTAACAAGTCATAAATAGGACAACATTTAATCATACATATTTGATATGAATTTGAAACATATGAGAAGAAGTGATATGGAATTATGAAACATGGAAAAACAATTAGGAATAAGAAGGAGAAAACATAAAATAATAGAAAAACCTAATTAAAAGGGAAAGATGAAGAGTACATTTGAATATATAATATTGCAGAACTGATAGAGATACTATAAATATTGTTGAACATATACAAGTATACAATAACTAATAGGTGTCACGAATATTTTTTATTGAGGGAAGAAACAATGATATTAATTTTGAGGAAAAAACAATGTAGAGGTAGGTGGGCCGGCCCAGACCGCAAATAACTGTCCGATCCATATTGTGGGGGCCCACCACGCTGTGCTTTCCATGCACGTCGATCACATGCACGTCGATCACGGGAGTAGTTGCCGTTCGGTTACACAATTTCGGGATCGTGCTAATCCTTATGTTCCTAATCCCTACGATTGAGGAGCACGTTCAGCCTCGATTCAACGGAGGAAAATATAGATCGCGAGATTGGCCACAGGGAAGTTACGACGACCTAGGAGACGACCTCGTATATAATCTCAACCTCCTCGCACATGTCGTCGTCTAGATCGCCTCCTGCCGGCGAGTCATCGACAGCTCCGTCCGCCGCATCCCACACGCCACAAAAACCCCGAGAAGATCAAGGTCGTCCCCACGTGCTGGCCGTCGTCGACGAACTACGTCGACAATGCATCGCCGACTTCTTTCATCTTCGTCGACCGATCAAGTAAGTTGTCCTCCTTACCTCGCGCCTTCATAGCAAGCTAGTTCTATCGTCTTGTTGCTCTCATGGACTTAGGTTTACCACATAGTTTCAAGTAGCTGGTATCAACTCGACTAGATGCGTTCTGACCAGAAGGCGTACATGAAATAAATCTTTCATATCAAGGTAGAATAGAGAAAAGCAAATCTCCCATGATCGGGAGGTACCGTGCATGGAAGAGCCATTGATTTTTCGTGAAGATCTGATGCATATATGTGTTTATGACAACGAGAACTTTAATGCGAGACCACTTTTGAATATATTTTCACAAGTTTGAAGATTCATGTTCTGAATCATGATGAAACACTGTAAAATTAAGAAGAATCGGCAGCCAATGTAACATTATGATACACAATGTAACAGGCGAGCCATAGTGTTAGTTAGATTTTTTTTTCTTTATGAAATAGAATGCAACATTATTAAAAAAATGCATGGAACTAAAACAATTATACAAAACAAGATTGAAGCATGGTTATTTAGTTGTCTAAAAACTAACTTTCAAAAATATATTCAATATTAGTCTTGTTTTAAAGATCTTGTCGAAAAAAACAATTATGCAAACAGAATGTTATTTTTTATTGCCTCATATCAGCACACACTTGGGTGCATGTTGCTGTATACATGGTGCTAGTTTTATATTTGCATTAGTGTTATTTTTGCATTTTTGTTTGCTCCTGCCAGAAAGTTTTATATTTTTACATGTCTATTGTTATTTTTGCATTTGTGTTGGCAAATGTAACGAAGTTTTATATTTTCTTTCTATAGGATGGACGAGCTGAATGGCGAAATAGTGTGCGCCGTTGAAAAATGGTGCAAGCTTGTTGCCGCTCTATCAAGCGGTCAACGCGCTAGAGTGGCTGATACAACATTGCGCAGCATGCTCCAGATAGCATATATTAAGATGCGTACCCTTCTGATTAGGTATATGATTGAGAATTTTGATGCCAGCAAGTCCAGATTCATTATACAAGAGCGGGTTGGGGAGGTGACTCGGTGCGGTCGACGTCGAGTGCATCTTTAACCTCGAGAACCAAGGACTCTCTGCTTCAGACATTATGATTGAAGGAGAGGACATGAAGGAGCGGGTGCCACCACAATTTCTCAGAAGACATCAGAAAACATAGTGATAGATAATCTCATTGAGGACATAATTAAAAGTAAAGCCACCGACGACGATTTTCTTCGGAAATTAGTCCTTGTCCTGTTAGGAACAATTATTGCTCCCATGTCAAGCAAGATTGCGCCAAAGCAGTACTACGCTTTGGTCCATGATGTGAAACGTATTTCAAAGATTAACTGGAATGCCTTCACCCTGCGTGTTCTACTCGATTGCCTTCGCATAGTGAAGAAAGGCAAACACCTACGCCAATGGCCAAAAGGCAATTTGGCTCTGTTGCAGGTACACAAATGAGGCATGTTGAATAATGTTAATTATAATATCATTGCAATTTTATGTGCCGAATTGAACTAACTCTAAATCCTTATATTTTTTTGTAGTACTTGTACTGGGAGAAGGTGCAACCTGTCGAAGGCGATTGCGCCTATAATCCCAACTTGTCCATACAACCTCTTATGAGGAACTGGACCGAAGGTGCAGCTACTAGGAGAGATCGGTTCGACTATGACAATGGGCGCGGCCGTGGTAACGCCAAGGTAAGTCATTCTGTTCTGTCTTTCTTAAATGTTTTGTAACTAAATAATATTTATTTTTAATTCATCACATGTACTTCTACATCGCATGCAGATCAAAAATAATATCACCCAAGAGTATAAGGCGCAGGAGCCCAAAATCCCATATAATGTGCCTACCATGAAGCCAAAAACCAAACCTGCAAATGGAAATGCAAAGAAGTCGACGACAGCCCCAATGTCGGAAGATTTGATGGAGCTTCTAATGAAGCGGTGCATGGACTTCATACACACCCAGATGAGGCAAATCCCTGACCAAGTTGCTGAGGTGTCACACCATAACATAATAGTTTACAGTTTGTTCCCTGTTTTAAACCATGCAAGAATTCTTAACTTTATATATCTATTGCAGAGGTTGTTGGAGAAGATGAACAAATCAGGTGTCATGTACAAGCCGGCTGTTGTCGTGCCATCCGTGGACAATGATGTGGATCAAGAAGTGGATTCGTTCGAGAACGGTCCATATGAAAAGAAGGAATTCGTTTACAAGGATGACATAGACTCACACGCAGCCTGATGAAGTGGTTCCCAACCATAAATCCGTACCTGAGGTACTATGTATATATATTTCTGTCTATAATTTTCTCCTTCCATTTTTTTACGGGCTGAAATGTTCACACCATATTGTTTGCCAAACAGAAAACCCCAGCAAAGATGAATGGACACAAGGAAGCTGCACCTATTAAGCGTAATGATGAATGTGGCGCTACACCCGAAAACCCTTGGGTTGTTGGTAATTCTACACAAGCACCTTCATCGGACATAGACATTTGTCCATCTTCTGTCAGCAAGTTAATGGCTAAGGCGAACGGAAAAAAGGGTGCAACAGTTGATAAGGATGAGGAAGTTATGTCCGGTAAGCGGAAGCGGACCGTTCCGAAGAAATTTGAATCCCCCTACGCACTTGAAAAGCCCAGCAGGCGTACCAACCGTGGTCAGAAACCCACCGGTACCCGTTCTGCTAGTAGGGGTATCGTAACTAACTTTCTCAGTTTGTTGTATACTATGAATGCATATGATCACCATTGTTGACGTTCATATTATTTCATGCAGCTCTTTTTTCTGAGATTGATGAGCCGGAGGGTGTGGCAGATGAGTTGATGCCGGAAATAATTGATGCAGCTGTTTCATTTGTCGAGTTAGCTTCTATCACCGACAAGAATAAGGGGAAGAAAGTTTACTACAGTGAAGCTCGTGGCATATCTCTGACATCCGAAAGGATTCGACCGTTACTAAGTCATAGATGGCTGTCGGACGATGTAAGTACTACTTGCATGTTCTGTTATTTAAATTGTCAATAATCCATGTCTCAAATTTCAACATGTAATGCCCTGATATTCTATCAAGATTATTGATGCTTATATGGGACATTTGGAGCTGAGCGTTGGTCATGATCGTTACCTCTGTTTAGCGTGGAGGTCCAAATTCCTTGTAGATCGTGCTATCGCGCGAGACGATCCGGTGCCGTCGAGCTGCAATATGGACAGTGCTCTGTCCAAAGCTGGAGCAGTTAATAGAGTCACACAAGAGTATACTGTGCATGATAAGGTATGTTATGTTTGTAGTTCTTCACTTCAGGACATTTCATCTACTATTTCATTTGATCCATAATGGTTTTTTGCACTGTTGACGTATATCGCGTTGAATATCAAAAATGCCCACTGGATGACCGTGGTCATGCACATGATAAAGAAAGAATTTCAAGTTCTCGATTCACTCTATCCTCTGGAGCTGACAGAAAAGACTGTCAAAGCACTGGTGATATAACCAACATTTGTACCATTGGTCTTCCATGTTGTTTATGATTCTTCTTTAACACTATCCTGTTTATAGCGAATGGCTATAGCAAACGATATGCGCCAAGCAAATCTTATTACACCAGGGAAATATCCAGACGTAAGTAAGTGGCCTATCAACGAGTATGACATGCCGCAGCAAGAGGATGGGTGAGTTAGTACGACATTATGCACATTCAAACAACAATACACATGTTCGTATTGCCCGCCGCTAATGTTTGCATATATACCAGGAACTCTTGTGGCCTTTTTGTCACAGAATGTCTACAACATTGGGATGGGGACCGAATGACCCGCGATTTTTCATAGGTATGTTGTTATTTATGTTTGTAGAGTAGCTACTATGGTCGTGTACAAAATTCGGTTCATGTAACCTGTATGTCATTTTTTGCAAGCCAGCGTTGACGCAAGGAGAAGACGTTTCGTCGCCGAGTTGATTATGTCACCTTCGAACACGATGGAGTGTGTGAAGAACAAAATTCGCGAAATCGCAAGGAAAAGGCGCGCATGAAGAATTCTTGCGGCATGCAAGAGTCAAGTTTTAGTGCTTTGGATTTAGTCCGCTCGATGGTTTCGATGGCATGATTATCTTACTGTTTCTATCATTTTTATGTAATAATCAGGGCATCTCGAATATTGTGACACATACATGTGTATGTGTCTGTCAAACAATAGGCTTGTACCAGACAATTCGGTAATACAATTCGCTCGGAGAAGACAATTTCGTCGTACCAATAAAGTTTTGGCTTCAACTATCAATTGTTCTTGCTTAATATTGTTCTCGTTCTTCAATTTTTTATAATTGTATTTATCACATTCATAGTATTCGCATTCTATTTTTCTCTTCAACTGCTCTACGAAGTTTCATATTAAAATTTTCACATTCTTTACTTTTTTAAAAACTCTATCAAACTTTTGCCTTCTGCCTTAGCTATCTACATGTCAATAATCTCCTGGTAATTCCCCCTCATCACATGATTATGAAAAGTAATCATGTTAGCTATGTAAATATATCGAGGCAGAACGTATTACACAGATGAAAATTAGTCATGTCCACTCGTTCGCTCTATCGCGTGTTATCCGGCATCATGTTTTTCTATTTTCACAAGCCCGTCGTTTTTTATTGTACGTATAATTAACTTTTGGGACGTGATTAATTGAGGGATGGAACAATGAGTGAGCCCAGCCGGAATTTCAGGTGCGGTTGTAAATTACATGTGCATGCATGGCTGGGTTAGTTGCATTATCAAAGGACTAGTGGGGCCATCATTTGAATACATGGAAACAACGACTGTGGTTGATTTGGGCAACGAGTGGTTCCCCTTATCTCGTTTCACTTCCAAATCCCTTGCCCTCTCTCTCCATTTGCGCCTCCAAATCTCCACGGCGAAAGCATGACAGCGAGCTGGGCATCGGGCGGCGGCGGCTGCGGCGAGAGGAGCGGTGGCGACCGCAAGTTAGGTCGAACCCTGGGTCCTGGAAGCAGGTGGGGCGGATTCAGTGCAACAGGAGGCAGCGGAGGCGGATCGAGTGGAACAGGGGAGGGGGGTTTCGCAGGCGGCGGAGGGCCGGGAGAACCGACGGCTAGGGTTTCTTCAGTGCTACACTTTGGTGGCAAAAAGGTAAGTTCTTTACCGTTGTTCTTTACATCCCAGCATTGTCGCCCACAAATCATGACATGTGGCCCTTACAAGCTCCATCTATTTGGTCATCAGGAAACTCCGGGTGGCCGTGTGTGCATAAATGCACACAATTTTGAGAGCGCATTAGTGGGTTGTGTGTTTGAGGTTAGTGTACTGAGCATGATCTTCAAACTAGTACGGCTACTGCGGTCAAGCTGCAAAAAAGTTCAGTGTTTAACGCTTTCAGTGACAAGTTCAATTATTAATTGACTTGAATTGCTCATGATTTATTTAGGATGATGTCACTTCTGAGTATGTTGAATGGGTTGATGGGGAGTGGGATAGCAAAGCAAATTCAGTCAAGTATCTAGCCATGAAGAACAAGAAACTGAAGACTAAGATTACAGAATGTGAAGCTGAAATTAAAAGGAATGAGAAAGAAAAGAGGGCAATGGTTAAGATGCACAAGGAAATATTGCTCTATAGGGATAGGATTTTAGGATTTGGAGGTCTTCTGTATCTTGGCCTGCTTGCCACTATAATTGTTGTCATAGTTACCAAGTAGAATGTTCATAAAGTTATTGACATCATTGTAGTTGACATGATGAAATCCTGATGAATTATTTGCTATTCAGTTTACGGGCAAAGTGTAATAGACATTGCAGCAGAAATAACATGGTGCCATCATGATTGGTAGACAATGCACTTTTGGCATGTTCTACATTTGGCAGACACTGCACATTTGTCATGTTCTATATTTGGTAAGTGATGCACATGGGCACATCACATAGCAACACTACTGATTTGTGCAGCAGCCCACTTCATTGTCTTGTTGCAACATAGGAGCAACATCTAGCAGCACCTACACCTTTGATTCAACACTGAAGCAAAACAACAGTACATATTCAATATTGTGAAAATTTAACTGAACTTCACACTTAGGCTAGGCAGTAGATATTCAGTTCTTTAGCCACAAAGAACCCGACCAAACCGTACCGATTCCATAACTTATATAATTACCTGGAGAAAAGCACACCTAACCAACATCAAGCCCAAATTTTTTTATCAAAGAAGGGCTTGCCCCTTCCGATTTTCATTACTGAAAACCACGAAAGTTCAGAACGAAGTTCAGTCTAAAAAGAGAAGGCCAACACAGGCCAGCCAAACCGCGCAATGACCCAAACAAGTTCACAAGCTACGACACAATCCACCCTACATCGATCATTATTACATCAAAATCAAGCATGGAGCTGAAGGAGCCCAGTAGCAACTAGGAGAACAGCAAACTTATATGCTAAAACATATAACAGCATACCTAAGATAACCAGCAGCTTCCTCCTCCTTCAGCAACTATGCCCATCTTCACTTCTTCAGAAATTTGAGGCAGCGTGAGCGGCGCACCACACACGGAGAAGCCTTCTTCTTCACCGCCGTCCTGTTCGACAGCTGCGCCACCGGATCCTGAGCCACCTGATCCTGAGCCACCTCCTCTTCTTCCACCTTCACTATGTCAGGGTGCAGGGGAAGGAGCTCGACGTCGATGGGCATTGTTTTGCCACCCTCGACGGCGACCGGTGCTACCATCTGCACGGCATCCTCCTCGCCCTCCTCAGGGTCATCAGGGATGAGCAGTACCTCGTCCACGTCGTCCTCCACGATGTCAGAGCCCAACGGCAGGACTGGCTTCGGCACGTGGCGGACCTGGTAGTTCGGGCTGACGGGCGCAGGGAGAGCGAGCTCGACGTTGACGTGCTCCGCCCTCGACGCGACGCGTGCTGGATCTGGCCGCAGCGTCATGATGGTGGAGCGGTACATCCACCACCTTGCGCACTGAACAGGGGAGTCGCTCAGCATGGCCTCTCGCATTGCCCAGACGAGGAGGAGAGCCAGCGGGACGCCGCAGCCATAGGGGAAGGCGCGCTTCTTCCCGGCGTCGGTGAGGACTTTGACGAGGCCACGCGCGTGGTTGACCAACATCTCCGTGCTGGGGAACCAGCCGCACACCTCCGCCAACTGGGCGCGCCACCCCTCGTCATCGCCGGAGAGCTTCATCATCGCTCTCTGCCAGCCGAGGCTTTTCTCCATGGAGGCGGCTGCAGCGGTCGCCGGCGGTGGTTTTCTCGATCTACTGTAGGTAGGTGGGGATAAGGGGAGTTCGAACCAGCGCGCGAGGTAGGTGGGTGAATGTGTGATGGGGAGTGGTAAGTTAGGTGATTTAATGGCAGTTAGGACGTGGGGAGGGGAAATGTACAATATTCTTTCTAATTTATAACTAATTTATTTAGGTCCGATTTTGTTGTTTATTTAGATGGGTGAATGTGTGGTGGGGAGTGGTAAGTTAGGCGATTACTTGATGCCACACAATTTTGATCGGAAGCATGCATGTGTACACAAATCTAGTACTGGGGGCTAGGTATTTAGGTATAGAAGATATATATAGGATCCAACCACGATGTTAAACGTCGAACTAAAATTGATGACATAATGTGAAAAGGATATACTGCCCTGTTCACTCGATTCATCAGTAAAAAATTGAAGCAAGTGTTCTACACTTCTTCCTTCTCCACTGTTCTGCACATCATAGAAGACAATATAAGTTTATGAACGATAAATTTTTCAATAATCCAGAATGCATACAAACACTTACTTTTGATTTAGTTTGCATTTCTTGCTACGTTTCGTGTGTCCTACCAATTTGCAAGCGCCGCACCGGGTTTTCAACTCATCAAAAGAGAGTGGTCTACCATTTTTCGAGACAGGGCGGTTCTCATCTACCTTCGTTGCACCTTTGCTTGACACTTTCATAGGATCTTTAACTGCGACCATGTTGCCTTCACCATCGTCTACATATTCAACTGCACACTTACTGAAGTCATTTATATTCTTGCTCAAATTTCCCTGTAGCAGATCATACTCATGACTCTTAGCTATCACAGCCTTCAAACTATCCTGTAACTGATCCCACAAAGCTGGGTGTTTGCATGCCGCATGCATAGCTTCTGACGCTAACACACTGACCTGGCTATATTTCATTCTTTCCTCTGCCCCAGTCCAACCATATCCCAACAGATCGCTTGTGCGCCTCGCGGGCTGTCCCAACCTTGCTTGTTTCGTGAACCGAAGAAGAACTAAACACTTTGGTATTTCAGATATGTTCAAGTACTTCAGTACGTGGAATATGTGTTTGCAAGGTAGACCCTTTCGAATCATTCTTCTGCAGCTGCACCGTATAGGTTCTGCGGAATTTACTGCTGTATACTCCACCCAAAAACGACTATTCCGGTTATTCTTCCAGGCCACGATGTACTGCTATGATCCATCTCCCAGCTTAATTTCTACAATCTCCATGCCATCAATTTTTCTAAGATCTTCTTGCAACATATAGAAGTTTGCTGGAGTGAAGACATGAGAAGCAGCTATCTCAAGTTCCCTCGACGTAGTAACTGGCACCGATAAACTCTGTGAGGCCGTGCAGTCATCTCGTGCCTCGTTTTCACGGATACGTACAACGGCGTTCTCATAATGCAAAATCATATCCACCAGGGTCATTTTCACCGTCTAGGTGGAGGTGAAGGCATGAGTTTAGGCTTTCACTCCGCTGGTTGCTTTTCATGCCAAGCCAAAACCCCTCTGTCAGATAAGCCGCGGCCCACAGTCTCCTCTTCTTATACATCCTTCTCAACCATGTTACTGTTTTTTCCGACTGCCATCTTTTGGTAAACGCGTGCCATCTCTCCTCAAACGTGGCCGTGGACGTGCTGTAGTACAGAAGAGTTCGGAACTCCTTCAAGGACTTGGGACTGAGGTGAATCTTCATATTTTTTTCTATATGCCACGTACATATACGGTGCCACACATCTGGCAAGACTTCGTGAATTGCCTTGATCATCGCAGCGTCGGCGTCTGTGATTACACTCTTCGGCATCTTTTGACACATGGACCTCAAAAAAGTCTGCAGCAGCCACACGTATGTCTGTTCGGTCTCGTCCGAAACTATGGCACAACCAAAAACAGTGGTCTTCCGGTGATTGTTAAGACCAACAAAAGGTATGAATGGCATACCATAGCGGTTCATCTTGTACGTGCTGTCAAATACAAGCACGTCGCCAAAGTCCTCATAGTCATGACGAGGCTGGGAGTCACACCAGAACATCCTATTCAAGTGTCCTTCCTTATCTAGCATGTACTCGAAAAAGAAGCTAGGATCCCTCTTTTCCTACTGGCCATGATGCCTATGGCTGTGGCAGCATCACCTTTTGAAAGCAGCTTCCTCTTCTCCCTGGCATAAAGGTTGTATATTTCACGCCTGGTAAAACCAACACCGCCATACCATACATGTTTGCTGATGAGGGAATCCATCATGTCATGAATTCTAATCCTTGCAGCTCCCATGGACATTATCTCATGCTTCTGAAACTCTTTGATTTTTCTGTGGGACCAAAGAAAAGGTACCTCGTCCGGTCCTGCCAACATATGGCTATGCTTGTCCTCAAAACTTGCAACATACCAAACCCCACGCTTTTGGTCAAGCTTGACAGTCAGGTGTGCTTCGCAAAAGCAGCGTGTCTCGGCTCTGAGCCGACGGCTGTGCCCTTCCTCGGTTAGCAACTTGCTGTCACGTTTCCCTTGTCTGGAACAAACAAACCTCCTATAACGCATAAGATGTGCCTCGGTTTTGGTATACCTGACCTTATTCTTCCTAATGCTGAAACCATTAGCTTTAGCATAGCTGTTGTAGAAATCATACACAGCATCCTAAGTCATAAAAGTCATGTCCATTATCTGCATGAACATATCCCTCTTATCATCTGCACTGGCAGTATCTTGGACATTCATTACCCCACCATCATCTGTCACCTACACAATCAAAACATAGCCATGAAAATTGTTTTGTATGGTTTAACATTACTTTCATAGAATATTGATTACACAAATATCTCACTCATGGTGACCAACGACTGCGAATCCCCAGAATCAGGTGCATCTGATGATTCGTCGTTAAGGCCTGTCTCCGCATTGGATTCACCGTAATAGTCATATGCATTATGACATTCAGAAATGAACTGAAAAATACAACACAAATACATAATTACTTATCATATAATATTCCAGAATGAATTCAATTGGCATGCCAATAAATTTTTTCACTTACGTACCTGACTAATGTATTCTTCATTTGAGAGCTCCAAATTGTTTTCCTGACCATCATCATGCTCATCCATCTACAAATTTTCAACACAAAAATGTAATGTTGTACGATGGCACCAAAAAATTACAACATGGTAATGCCACTCACATTAAAATCTTCCCATTCGTTCCCATTCTCTGACTGATTTCCAAGATCTGAATTGTCATCATCTGACCAATCTTCTATCCAGCCTTTCATCAGTTCTCCAAACTCCATGTCTACCATCATATCAGTTAACTCCTCGTCCGCCATTTCCTACAACAAATGATGAAAACATTATCAATGATGAAATATCAACACATAGCTAACGATCACGGATGTTCTGTAAACAACCCCAACCGAGGCCGTTCAGATCTGCCAAACCAAGCCAGGAAGATGGCCACGGCACCCGTCGTGATCACTTTCAATCGCGAGGAGCAGCACTACAAAACCTAGCTAGATCTGTGATTACCTCTGCCGCCGGATACCTAGGTTAGCCGCCACATCAAATAATGATAGTCCTGGTGGACACAGCCGACGGCAACCGACGCTACGTGAATCCTACACTGAAGAAACCCAGATCACGAGGAGCAGCACTACCGGAACAAGATCCATGATTGCATGTGCCGCCGGGTAGGTAGGTTACCCTCCCCTCTAGGCTAACCACTATATCTGACGGCGGCAGTTCGTTCGATGTTGCCGCGAGCGATACTAGAGGGGTGCGGGGGGATGCAGGATGCGGTACCTGTGAGCGTCGGAGATTCACGATGTTGCCACGCCCGCTGTCCGACGAGATCGCCGGCGACGAGATAGCCGCGCGACACTGGCACTACTGGAATCAGCTACTTTGCCATCTGCCAGTTCTTTGCCGTCCGCTAGCGCATGGCAAAGAAGCTCTTTGCCATCAGCTTCTAAAAAGCGGACGGCAAAGAACTGGCTGATGGCAAAGACCAAGTTTTCCATCAGCCAGTTCTTTGCCGTCTGCTAGTGGACGGCAAAGATTCTTTGCCGTCGGCTAGCGGACGGCAAAGAGGGAGGGGCCCTACTGACGAGCTGCAAAAAAAAAACCTAACGGGCCCCCTCTTTGCTGTCCGCTAGCGGACGGCAACGAGCAAGAAGGCG
>NC_041393.1:75839597-75855303 GCF_002162155.2 Triticum dicoccoides
ACACCCCGACCCCCCGAGCCTGACCCGACACCACGACCCCGAGCCTGACCCAACACCCTGACCCCGACACCACACCCCGACCGCGAAACAACACCCCGACACCGACACGGCACTACCCCGACATCGACACGACACCCCGACCCCGACACGGCACACCGACACCGACAGGACACCCCGACCACCGACACCTCCCGAAAAGGTGTTCTTTGGCCTTCCAGAGGTCGACGGGGTCATATATTTGTGAAATATTAGTTAGGTCATATATTTTTATGTTGTACTTGATGATGATACACTTAAGTGATACACATATTATTATTCATGTCGGTCTTTTTTTATGTTGTACTAATTTCGTTTACTGTTTGTCATGGCAGGTGTTGAAAGATGGTGGGCGCTGGTCGGGAGCGTGGTCTGAGGTCTTCCATTCCAGACGCACCTCTCCGCCGAGCGTTGCTGGACAGTATGGCCACACCGCCGGGCCCTTCTTCGTCGACCGCGGTGCCCAGCAGGGGACGAGGTAGGAAGAGAGGAGGTGGGGCACGTGGTCGTGGGAGAGGAGGTAGGGTGACTGCTACGACGCCTTCCTCGCCGCCACCCCTAGCTGTTTCACCCGAGCACGTGACTGCTAGGGTGGACTCGTCCGAGGAGGAGGCTACACGGACTCCGGTCCACGAGCCTCCGGTCCACGGGTCTTGGGCCCACGAGCCTCGGGTCGACTGGCCTTCGGCCCACGAGAGTTCGGCCCACGTGACCCCGGAGGAGCACACGTCCGGATGGGGTACCTGGCCGGATCAGCCCGAGGAGCCGAGTGGCCATGCTGATTATGGCGGGGAGCCGACTGATCTTGAGGAGGAGGGGGGCACCGTCTACCAGCGTGGTGCTACACGGCTCCCGTCCGTGCCGGTGACCCGCGAGCAGAGGTGGTTGATTTTCCCTGATGGGGAGAGGTACGTAAGTGCATTTAATATTTTTGTACCTTGTGCATTCATGTTTTTTCAAATAACTAATGCGTTGGCCCTGTCATGCTGCAGGGGTTGGGACCACCATCATAGTGTCCGCCGGCCCAACTCCGTCCTTGGAGTTCTTTGCCGGCAAAACTTCCCGGGGTTTGTCACATTGCCTGGTGAGGGTCGGCTTCCAGAGCTTGGATTGAGCTGGGAGCACTACGTGGCTGCCCCGGCCCCGCCGGATGAGATTATCGACGGTGTCGTGTGCGACACGAGGGCAGACATGGTGATCAGAAAGTTTTGGGTAATTTCTCCTTTACACATTTAAAAATCTTCAACTAGCTAGTTATTAATTGTACTAATCAATATTGTCTCATTTGATTGCAGACATTCTACAGGTGTGAGGAGGGATACGAGGAGGACGCGGCACATGTTATCGAGAACGTCTGCAAGCGCCTACTCCAGAACTTACGGCACGAGGCTCGGGTGCAGGCTGTTCGAGACTACTACGCCTTGCGTGGTATCAAGAAGACCAGGCCGGCGTGTCGCAATAAGTTCCTGAGTAAGGAGCAGTACATGAAGGTAATTCTTAAGGCCTTCTCTACTTAAGTTCCTTCATTTAGTAATTCTTAGCCATAGCGCTCAAGTTTCTATTTGCTAACTTAGGCGCCTCCGAGATGGTGTGCGGATCAGATGGATTGTTGGGAGGTGTTGGTCGATGAGTGGTGCTCAAAACAATGGCTAGCCCTCCACAACGAGGCCAAGGACAAACGTGCCCAAATGGAAGGTGTGCCACACCATCAAGGCAGCTCCAACTTATATCAGTTTGGGCGCAACTGGGTATGTGGTTTGCTTCATGATTCATGCAATTCATTCATCATGCTAGCTTGAGCCCTTTAATTACTAATTTTCATTGTTTCTCTCTTTCAGGCACGCTACAATAAGGCGGATAAGATGCCAGAGGTGTACGACCTGTATGCCATGGCCCACACTGCCTCTTTCAAGAAAGTCAAGGCTTTCTCTCAGTCTGACCTCGATGATGCAAACAACTTCACCAACATCTCCTCCCACAACAAGCTCGTGAGATATAGAGATGAGGGGAAGGCGAGGAAAGGGGAGGACTTTAACCCGAGCCAGGGTCCCATTGATCCAGAGCTGTTGATGATATCTGGTGGCGGGAGGTCCCATGGCTCCATAGCCATTGGAGATGGACTTATCCGTTGTCCTAGCACTCTCCCGGAGATCAAGGCGTGCCAGTCGAGCTCCGCTCCTGAGATAAGGCCTCGTGAACGGCCAGTGCAACTCGCCATCAAGGTTAGTGATACGTACTCAGTTATCTTTCTCCATTACATTGTGTGCGCTTCCATCAATGATTACAAATGGTCATGTGAGTGGTGTTGCAGGCTGCTATACAGAGTGAGAGAGATAGAACGGAGAAACTTCTGGCAGAGGCGGCGGAGAGGCAGCGGGAGTTGGAGGAGAGGACGACAAAGATGATGGAGGAGGAGAGGGCACGGAATGACATGCAGGCAAGGGCCATGTACGAGCTCCTTGTGGTAAGTTTATTCTGCAGATTAGCCAAAACATTCATGTAGGGTTTGTCTCATTACTAATTAGTATGACTGAGTCGTCAAAACCAAATGTGCAGTCTGTGTGCGAGAAGACAGGTTAGACCGCTCTGCCGATGCCAGTTATTGCTCCTGGGACCACAGTGAGTTTTATTTGAATGGACATTACTTGCTAGTCTTAACATTTGAGTGTCATCATGCTAACAAGACATTGGAAATGATCTTTGGTGCAGCGTAACTCCAGATAAGCATCGCACGATCCTTCTCCAGCTACCGACACGAGCCACCCCGCTCCTACACCTCCTGGATCTTGGTAAGTTTATCTAGTGTTTTGCTTAACACATGCATAAAGACCTAGACTTAGCTTTATTTCCTCCAATGCTTACCATAATGACCTAGACATAGCTTCTTCTCCTCCAAAATGACTTAATAAGCTTACTGACCTCCAAAACCATCCATTTTACCTAAGTTAGCTCTAAAACGATCTATACTTAGCTTACTTATGTCAAAAATTGCATAATTAGCTTAGTTAGCTCATAGACGATCCATTTTACCTAAGTTAGCTCTAAAATGACCCATTTTACCTAGGTTAGCTTATAAATGATCCAGTTCATCCAAGTTAGCTCAAAAATGACCCATTTTACCTAGATTAGCTCCTAAATGATCCATTTTACCTACGTTAGCTTTAAAATGACCCATTTCACCTAGGTTTACTCCAAAATGACCCATCTTACCTAGGTTATCTCATAAACGATCCATTACAACTAATTTAGCTCATAAACGATCCATTTCACCAAGTTAGCTAAAAAACGATCCATTTCACCTAAATTAGCTCTTAAATGATCCATTTCACCTAAGTTAGCTCAAAAAGATCCATTTCAACTAAATTAGCTCATAAATGATCCATTTAACCCAAGTTAGCTCAAAGACGATCCATTTCAACTAAGTTAGCTCATAAATGATCCATTTCACCTAAGTTAGCTAAAAATGATCCATTTCACCTTAGTTACCTCAAAAACGATCCATTTGACCTTACTTAGCTCATAAAAGACCCATTTCAACTAAGTTAGCTCATAAATGATCCATTTCACCTTAGCTAGCACATAAACGACCCATTTCAACTTAGTTAGCTCATATATGATCCATTTCACGTAAGTTAGCTCATAAATGATATACTCTTCTTGTTCTAGTCTTCTTCTTGTTCTACTCTTCTTGTTCTAGTCTTCTTCTTGTTCTACTCTTCTTCTTGTTCTACTCTTCTTGTTCTAACTTTCTTATTTTTCATTTTGCAGATTTCATTCACTTGACGAAAGCTTGCATAGATGGAGTGCTCCTTATCCCTTTCTCTGTTTCTTTTGTATCGTTGAACTATGCATGTATCGTTGGATGAAACTGTTGTAATATATATGGTTGGATGCCTCTATGTTGAACTTGTTATGTATGATGGAACTATGCATGTAATATATATGGTTGGATGATGAAGTTATGTGTTGGATATCTTATATGTTTGCTCTGTAATGGCCTTTTGAAATATATCTATATATGTCATATATATTTGTGATGAAAATTGTTGGATTTAATAAAAAACAGATAAAAGAGCCAATATGCAGGCTTTTTGCCGTCTGCCACCAACGGCAACGGGCTCTTTGCCGTCTGCCGCGGACGGCAAAGAAGACACGTGGCATCTAGCTGTGCTTCCTGGGAGCTGACCCATTTGGTCAGTTTGCCTACAGTGGCAGACGGCAAAGACTTTGCCGTCAGTGGCAGACGGCAAAGAACCTGCCATGTAGTGACGTGTAGATGACATCATACGGCGGACGGCAAAGACACTAGAAATTTTGCCGTCAGCGGCAGACGGCAAAGTCCTGCCGTTAGCCACTTAACGGACTGACAGCGCAATTATTGCCGTCCGCTCTCGTTGCCGTCCGCCGCAGACGGCAAAGGGCCTTTGTCGTCAGCCGCCAGGAAGCAGACGGCAAAGTAGCTGTTTACCGTAGCCTACTTTGCCGGAGCCTTTTGCCGTCCGCGGCTGACGGCAAAGGCCTTTGCCGTCCGCCGTTCATGCCTTTGCCGTCCGCCGTGGTAGACGGCAAAGTAGCTGATTCCTGTAGTGTGGAGATCTACCGCGTGAATTATGGAGCTGCGTGAATGCTCGCGAGATTGATGGAGCTGCGTGAATGATTGGATCCGGCAGGTCCTACGTGGTCGTGGGGTCGTGTGATGTTTTTTTTCTGGACCAGGTACTGTACGTATACGGTCTGGGCTATATAGGGCTTGGCAGGGCTAGACAGGGCTTGGATCTGGGCTACGGCGGGCCAGGAAAAAACAAACTCGCGGGGACAAAAATACCCCTCCGAAATTAGGTTAGGGGGGAGCACCGGAGCAGGCCTCCTACGGAACGATTGGAGATCCAGCTACGTTGGAGGCCCTGGCTATAAGAGAAGCTCTGGCTCTTGCCGATGATCTATACCTTCAACGGGTTTATGTTGCTTCGGACTACAGAGGAGTTGTGGAGGAAATCAAGAATGGTGGTGCATCGAACTATGGTGCAGTAATTCAGGAGATTAAAATGCATTCAGGTTCTTTTATTTCCTGTAAGATAGTTCACGAATTTAGGAGCTCAAACTTTGATGCTCACAACCTTGCGAAATATGCGTTGGATCTTGGGCCAGGTCGCCATGTATGGTTAGGCCAGCCTGAGGATAATCCTTTCGTCCTTATAAATATTGTGACGGATGAATAAATTTTCGTAGGGTTGCCTAAAAAAACTGCGTCACCGATTGGCTCAAAAGAAAAAAAAGCTGTGTCACCGATGTGTTACTAAAAAAAATGCTGCGTCACCGATGTGTGGGAAGCAGGCTACAAGCTAATTTGTCTGACAAGAGCAATGGATCGCGTGATTTGTTAGAGCAAACAAAAGGTGCAAGACACAAGGCCCGCCAGTGTCAAGGGGCATTGAGGTTGATTAAAAAATAGGAATGGATCCATATATGTTCTAAGGGTACACGGAAGGTTGCAGGAATATTGTGCACTGGCTAAAACTTGATTACGGTCTACTCGACATCCGAGAATAAGGTGCTCCATGGAGAATCGATGGTAGATTGGTTTATTGGACGCAAACATTTTTCTTAACTCTAAGCGAGGTTAGAAGTAACTGTGGAGCTGTCAAAGCGGCAGGCACAAGTTTGAAGGGGACTTGGAGCGTGCAGAGGCATGCGGGCAATGTCTGCGTAAGGTTAGAAGGAGCCTAGAGCGTGTCGCTAAGGATCATCATACATAGGGCGTCAAGCAATGCACTGAGATGTACGGGGGCGGACATGACGCATGGTGGAGCATGGTTGCAGTTGGACGAGTTCGACTGGGGTCAAACATATAAGGCGGTCGCCCTGGACAGTCTGGAAGATTGACATGGATGTCGGTCAAACCAGAAGATGGCGATGATTCCAGGGACGACGACATAGGAGCGTGATGCTGATGGTGACCTATTTTTGGGGCATGGAAACATATGGTGCGGGCCTGAGGGCTTGTGCATCTTCGACAGACTATGGCGCGGGGTTGATTCTAGATGATGCACATGAGATCTTGGAGTCGATGGAGCGCAGGAGGTGGCACGTACAACCACCATAGACTCATGTTGAAGGTGAAGCTAGAGTCTGACAAAATATTTCACTCTGAGGTAATGGAGGGGCTACGACGTAAGTGCACAGAGAATCGCAACCTATTTCAGTGAGAAAGCAAGGGACACGTGGTTCAGACTGGGTACCAATGGTCTGATAGAGATGTGATACTCGACATCGGTCGATGATGAGGTGGTTCTCTGCACTAGGAGTTGAGTGGCGTGGGTTCACGACCTTGTGAGACTTGACCAGGACAATAGAGGCTCGACACGGTGACAACGGCAAGGCGTGCGGTAAGAACGGGACACGGCGACAGGCCAAGGCACTGGTGGTCAGACATGTAGTCAGACAAAGTGAGGAGAGGATGCTAAAGTAGTGTTGGCGACTGCCAGATTCAAGTTGATGACTAGATCTACTGAGTTGATATGTCAAATGGATGAGAGTGGACCATAGGGAATCTGAGAAAGTGATGGAAAGTCTGAAATTATTAAAAGCAGAGAGAGTAACTGGTCGTATATTTTGTGGTGTCCAGTGCACATGCCAAAGTGCGGATGACAAGATAGAAGGAAGCGGAGTGCTATAGCGGTGGGACATGTAAGAGACTATCCGGAAAAATGGTGAGACAACTGCGAATTTTACTCAAGCAACAAGACGACGGTGAAATTCCTTCAAGTTTTAGACAAGCAGCCAAAGAGAGCGATGGCATTGGGTTTGGGTAACTCTTGTATGTGGTTAATATGTGAGTTGTTCATTTCCACGCAGACAGTGGTCGGTGTGTGATATCATTGAACGGATACTCCAGAAGTTGGGAGCACAAAGTAGAGTATATAATGAGAAACTTAATCTTACTCGAGTGTTGACTGTGAAGAAGACGAAAAGGGACTACGGTTGCAGGTGGAGTCACATGGAGTCTTGGGGTAGCATGGTGCTCATAGCGTATCTCAAGTCTAATGTATATGGAGGTTCGATGCATGGATGAATCCAAAATGATGAAGAATATTTCCCAAGGTGGAGTTTTTTAGAGTTGTGTCGAATATTATTATACATGGTAGGTTACAGTTTGACTCTGAGTCGTATCGTGTGTAGATAGGATTATGCAGTCGCGTCCTAACATGACACTTATATCCTAGACCTCTTATATATGAGGGGTAGAGATACGATGTAACCTACGTCAACATAATAGCATGGGCCCACGGGAGAGCTGGCGGCGTGTGCCGGCGGCCGAGGTGCGGTATTGTAAAGGTGTCATGGGAAGGAGCACCTCTAGTCAGGCCCTGGATGTAGCCATATCGATGATGAACCTCGTTAACAAATTTTGATGTCGTGCCTTATGTGATTGCTTGATTGTCAACAGATCGGTTATACGCCTCAGATTAATTCTAACAGTTATCCGTTATCCTGCTACATAGTGACAAAGTTCGTTCTTTCCAACCATCTAGCCTTACTTTATGTTTCTCTTCTAGTGCGACCTGTTAGACGCATGTAATTTTTTTGCCACGGGACTAGCACTCCAAGATATTTGACAGGCCCGGTTGACATTTGAAGGAATAATTCATATGGTTCACAGTTGTACTCTCTCCGTTTGAAATTACTCGTCAATAAATAAATGTATTTAAATGTATTTTAGTTATAAATACATCCATTTTTGTGATAAGTAATTTTGAACGGAGTAAGTACAAGCCAACGAGCAATAAAATTATATTTCTAAGAAAAAGATTTTTTCAAAATTCCTATGAAAAATCCATTGACCCAAGGCTAGCTATGCAACTCACCTAGATACGGGATTATTATTGTTCTCGTCTCAACGGGATGACGACGACGACTGACCGACCGTGCTAACCGGCACGACTCCTTGACTCTCCAGACTCCCCGGATGACTATCTTAATTACTTCCCGGCACCGCACCTCGGCACCACCGCTCCCATAAACGATCTCCATCCGCCACCTTGCCGACGACAGCCTGTCGTCTCCCTCCCTGTCGCTCCGCCGAACAACGATTGCTTGTTCTTCCTCGCCCCTGCACACCCAGCGACTCCATCGCCCGCACCTCCTCGTCGCTACACCACCCAGCGACCATATCGACCGCCCCGAGGCGCTAGTCGGCTCGCGACCCCGAGGCAAGCGCTCAACTCCTGAACCTTGCTCTAGATATCAAATGTTGGAATTCTGCCCACAGGATCGATCACATCAAATCACAATGAACACATGCACACGAAAACTGATAGCCAAAGGCACATGTCGTGCCTCTCTTTTTCTCTCTTTATTTCTTTTTCTATTTTTCTCGACGTGTTACAAACTATATATATATATATATATATATATATATATATATATATATATATATATATATATGCAGATCAACCGACACACTGCCTAAACCTATTCGTAGGACTCCTAGAGGACCCACGTAGACACTTCAAATTCCTAACCTGATTACGACTAAGACTCTGCCTCAACTAGACACGTTACATGCAACTAGAATATGGACCGGACTCTAGTACTACACGCACCCAGCTGGTTACTAATCAAGATTACTCTAACATTCTGTCCCTAATCTTGACTCTTGTCTTCGTGCTTCTCCGGTCTTGGCTTGTTGACAATTCATCCCTTATCGACTTATCCGCTCGCACCACGACAAGTCAAATTGACGGTCTTGATTGCTCGCAACATGATGATCATGCCCCAAAGTGCTTTACCGTAGCCTTGCCATCCCTGATGCCTCCTACTCCTAATCTTGCAACTTGTACCGCCGCATTGCGTGAACATATTAGCTAGGCACCAAGGTGAACACACCAAGATAAGCATGGTCCATACACATCTTCCTTCACTTCCTACTCACAGGTGAGTTGTGTATTTGTTTTGATACGAAGAAATATGTATCCTAGCTTCTCTCCTCCAACTTATAAGGGGTGTAGGTATGGCTTGCACTGAGCAAAGTCCTGGGACTGTGGGACAAAGTAGCCGAAATCACTCTCTAGTGGTCAACCAACCTTACTAGCTAGTAGTAGTATCTTGAGAGACTGCAGATATATATAGGTCCATGTCACAACTATTATCAAATAAATGAAGGACATGGTTGGTCAGAGGATTCTGATTCTCTTTAAGTCAAGAACTTTTACATTATTGCAGCATCTTATGAGCTGTGGCCGGAAAATGTAGAAACTGGAAACTATACTATCCCTAAATAGCCAAAGGATTCACTAAGTCCTTTAAAAAAAAAGGATTCACTAAGTAACCATTTACAACAAAACCCACCATTTAGCTGGATTATCCTAAAAACGCCCAATCTGATTTATCTATGATTATGCAAGGTAGCCTTCCTTGTTTGCATATAATATGCCAAACTTTACAAGTTTATAATTTATCATCACTCTCCCGAAAAATTCTGGACCCGTAAATATCCAAACGCTAGTGCAGGCCACCCCAAAATTTGGGGAAAAACAAGCCATACTGGTCACAAATTGATCTCAATGGTTGGATTCATTATATGTAAAGCCATATTCGCTAGATTTAAATCACTCAGAGCACATGATTGGTAAGTGTATCCCACAAAACAGAACGCCCATTTTAATGGCAGGAGAATGGATAATACATGTCCAGTGACACGTCCAAAATCCCTACAGCATCTTCTCCATGAACTGCCATTTTTCTAGTTCCCGGTAATAACTTGGGCATCAACGGATCATTCAGTTGCAACACCAAATATTGGTGCACAGAGTAAGTGAAAGAATGCAATGCACGAATGATCAGAAGAATGCTTAATGAATATACTACTTTAAGGAGCTGGGAAAGGACACTCAGACGTCCACAGGTACTTTGCTGCACTACTTTGTTGTCTTCAATCTTCGATCTAAATGCATGCCATTCCTAAATTTCAGGATATTTGCTAAAGGTTGACACTGCTTGATGAGACCTCCTATAGGACGCTTCCGGGCGTCAAGTTGAGGTGGCTTCGGAAAGAGCATGCGAGCTGGGCCGGACCATTTGAACGCAACAAACAGAAAAGACAACAGGATGACACTGTAACGAGTGGAAGATATTCCGTAGGATGCGGTTTACTGTAGCTGTCGGTACGGTAGCATTAGCTTTACTACTCCCCAGTTCCTAGATATAAGTCTATCTAGAAGTTTCAATATAGACTATATACGAAGAAAAATGAGTAAGTCTACACTCTAAAAATAGTCTATATACATCCGTATGTAGTCTATATTAGAATCTCTACAAAGACTTATATTTGACAACGGAGGGAGTTCTCTTTCGAACATTTTAAAATGCACATTGAACATTTATAATATACATTGAACACTTTCTTCATATACAATGAACAATTTAATAATGCATACCGGACGTTTTTGTAATATACCATGAATATTTATTAAATACAGTGAATTTTTTTGTAATATACGGTGAACAAATTTTTAATACAAATTGAACACTTTTGTGATATATGTTGAACATCTTTTATACATGATGATCATTTTTGTAATGCATGTTGAAGTTTTTCATAATATAATATACGATAAACATTTATGTAATAGACCCTGAACTTTTTATGTATCACACAAAAAAAGAGGAAAAAACATAAAAGAAAAATAACGAAAAAGAGAAACACTAAAAGGAGAAAGGAACCAAAAAATACCAGAACAAAACCACCGAACTGCACGGTCCTGCTACCACCATGACAACATGCACCCGGCTCGCGGCCCATTATGGACTGAACCGCATGGTCCTAGCCCGCTAAAAACATCGACCGGTCTGAGGCATCAAATTAGGCCCGAGAAAACGTCGGTCCGATCCGGGCTATGACCAGTCCGTTCGGTCGGATCGAGAAAAGGCCCCAACGCACGCATGACGGCACAAGCACACTCTGTCCGTTCGCTCGCTCAATCCTCAGGCCCTTCCTCATCCCATCTCGGCGCCGCTGCTGGCCACTTCCTCCCCTTCCCTGCCTCCCATCTTGTCACCGCCATCGGCCATCTTCTTCCCCTCCCTCCTGGTGACGCCTTGAGCTCGAGTTGGAGCACCAGCACACGCACAGCTGGGTGCAAGCAGGCCACCCGCAGAGCACGCACGGCCACCAACGCACAACACGTACGACCATCGGCCTCCCCGCAACGAACAACCTTGTCTAGGAGGTCCTCAACCTTCATGTCTCCTTCCCCACGCAAGAATTCGACTAGATTCGCCTCAAAGCCGTGTAGAAGTGTATGCTCTAACCAATGCAATCCAAAGACCGATCTATGGGAGAGGGCTGGATTGTTGGAAATATGCCCTAGAGGCAGTAATAAATTGGTTACTATCATATTTCCTTGTTCATGATAATCATTTATAATCCATGCTATAATTGTATTGACCGGAACTCAAATACATGTGTGAATACATAGACAACAACATGTCCCTAGTAACCCTCTGTCGGACTAACTTGTTGATCAAAGATGGCTACCGTTTCCTAGTCATGGACATGAGTTGTCATTTGATAACGAGATCACATCATTGGGAGAATGATGTGATGAACAAGACCCAAACTATAAACGTAGCATATGATCGTGTCAAGTTTATTGCTATCGTTTTCTGCATGTCAAGTATATGTTCCTATGACCCTTAGATCATGCAACTCACTGACATTGGAGGAATGCCTTGTGTGTACCAAACATCCCAACATAACTGGGTGACTATATATGTGCTCTACAGGTATCTCTGAGGGTGTCTGTTGAGTTGGCATGGATCAAGACTGGGATTTGGCATTATCTCAGGGCCCACTAGATAAT
The DNA here is from genome assembly GCF_002162155.2 of Triticum dicoccoides. Taxonomy (NCBI): domain Eukaryota; kingdom Viridiplantae; phylum Streptophyta; class Magnoliopsida; order Poales; family Poaceae; genus Triticum; species Triticum dicoccoides. The sequence goes on from NC_041393.1 coordinate 75,851,495, forward strand.
ATAACATCATAGTAAGCTTGCAAGCAATGTAACTAATGGGTTAACCATGTGATCTTGTATTATGGAATGAGTAAAGAGACTTGCCGGTAACGAGATTGAACTAGGTATGGAGATACCGACGATCGAATCTTAGGCAAGTAACATACCGATAGACAAAGGAAACTACATACGGGATTAGCTGAATCCTTGACATCAAGGTTCGGCCGATAAGATCTTCGTAGAATATGTGGGAACCATTATGGGAATCCAGGTCCCGCTATTGGTTATTGACCGTAGAGGTGTTTCGGTCAAGTCTGCATAGTTCTCGAACCCACAAGGTCTACACACTTAACAATTGGTGATGATATAAGTATAGTTGAGTCATTATGGTGGTTACTGAAGGTTATTCGGAGTTCCGGATGAGATCCCGGACATGGAGAGGAACTCCAGAAGGGTCCGGAGGTGAAGATTGATATATTGGACGAAGGGTATTGGAGTCCGGAAGTGTTCCGGGGGTACCGGGTGATGACCAGCATGACCGAAAGGGGTTTCGTGAGGCCCCGACAAGTGTTGGGGGCCTCATGGGCCAAAGGGGAGGGAGCACACTAGCCCACTAAGGGGTTGTGCGCCCCAAGCCCCTTTTTACATGTTGCTTGAGGAGGTGGGGCGCTTCCTAGGGTTTCCTCCACTTGCCTTGGGGGCCAAGGCACCTAGGGGGGGAGGAGCCCAAACCCATGTAGGGTTTTTCCCCTTTCTTGGCGGCCAGTCCTAGATTGGATCTAGGGGTGCCCCTCCCTCCACCATTCCCCCTATATATAGAGGAGGGGAGAGAGGGCAGCCACACCCATACAGATCTATCCGTGCCACAGGGCTGCTCCTCCTCTCCCTCATAGCTATCTTCTTCTCTGTAGTGCTTAGTGAAGCTCTGTTGAGATTTCTCCACCACCGCCGCCACCACGTCCTCGTGCTGCCGGAGGACCCGAGCTACTACTTCACCATCGCTCGCTGGATCGAGGAGGTGAAGGCGTCAACAAGTCGTGCGTGTGTTGAACGCGGAGGTGCCATCAGTTCGGCACTTGGATCGGAGTTCGCGGGACGGATCATGATTGGATCGCGAAGACGTTCCACTACATCAACCGCGTTTATTAACGCTTCCGTTTAGCGATCTACAATGGTATGTAGATGCAATCTCTCCTCTCGTAGATGTTCATCTCCTAGATTGGATCTTGGGTGTGCGTAGGAAACTTTTTGTTTCCCATGCAATGTTCCCCAACATGGACATTATACTCCAACACCCCCCTCATGTGCTCCTTTGGAGTCTATGACGTGGGGAGCGGAACCGGAGACATGCCACAATTAATCATTGCATTTATTGGGTTTTGAACCATGAACCTCTTGATTACAAGCTTATATGCACCTCACCAGTTCACCCATCAGACCGAGCTGATGGAAGAGACTAGGCAATACATTTATACATCAACACTCTCCCTCACGTGTGGCTCTCTCCGACCTAAACGTGGACCGAAAGTAGGCTACAATTTAATTGCGTTAGCCGGGTCTTGAATCAAGACCTCTTGACTCGGATACCATGTAGAAAGGCATGCTCTTTCCAAGCAACCAAAAGACCAATCTATGGGAGAGGGTTGGACATTATACTCCAACAAGCCATCACCATCATCCTCCAACTCCCAGTCTAGGCACCGTCGTTCGTCGTCGATTACCTCGCCGTCGCTGCTTCCCCGGACTCCTCGACCACGCCATAGAGTTCTCCGTGAGTCATCATATCTTTTCCCTTCGTTTCCCCCTCAGATTACGACCCGTAGTTGTGACTTGCCATCATTGCCGACGCCATGGTCACTATGTCCTAGATGTGGCCGGTCCTCTCGGTCTGGCCCGAGGTTTGATGCTACAGGTCAGGACAGGAACTATGAAGCGGCTGGGTGCGGTCCGGTCCACCTTGATGCATATGCAAGCGGATCAAGATTGAACAAACAAACATGCTTACCGCGGATAAGTTGTGTATCTTAACATATAGTGACGGCATGATGTTGTAAGGAAGGTAGGCATGTAATATATTTGAATGAGATTTGGTCATATGGAATATAAATATATTGTTGGATTACTAATTGGGGAGAACTACATAGTTGTAATAAATATATTCAATATAAGTAGCATGCATGGTTGCATTTTGAAGTACGCATTTTTCACATGCATGGCGGCATATTAAAGGTGGCATGGTTACACATTAAAGAGAAGGTATATTTAGTAATAATGGTTCATGGTTCTACGAACCAAACAAACATTAGAAAAAGTTCCTAAGAAACGAATCATCAAAATTTCCTATGGAAATCCTTTGAACCAAAGAGAGGCTGGCCCTTGCAGTTATGCAACTCAAAAATACAGCAATTATCCTCGTTGTGGTTTAGAAGTTAAACACCGCAACCATCTAGATTAGATCGCAGACCATTACAGCAGTAGCACAAATCTGGCATGCTCTTCACATTTTCCATGAACTAGTATTTGTGATTAAATAAAATGGCACTGAACACACACTCCACGAGTTGTAGCTAGTAAGTACATCATGGGGTTTCGGAGGTGCCAGTTTTGGAAAATATGTAGGCAAACACTCCTAGATAGATATTTTTTTAGAATAACATCGCTGCTCTCCCGGGCTCCATTACTAGAGTGAAGCCAAAGCATACATCAGAGACCAGTCCAGGAAGTAAAACTAGCTACTAAAATGTAAATAAGTGGTGCCAGAGGCCTAACGTGAAGATACCGGTTGGTGATTAATGCTTGACGTGTTCATCCAGTGGTTTGACGCGACAAGGTGGTGCATCTTGAAGTCGTCGTACAGCATCTACTCGTTCCACACTTCCACTAACGGCAAAGAGCATAGTGTCCCTGTGGATCCAGAGGATGCCGAATTGTAGGACGAGCAGTTAGCTTGAAAGGCGTTGAAGCTGCACCACAACATCTACTGGGTACCGTGGACCCCGCAAGGATGTGAGTTGTAGTCTTGCGATCCCTGATGCCTCCTACTCCTAATCTTGCAACTTGTACCGCCGCATTGTGTGAATATATTAGCTTGGCACCAATGGAAACACACCAAGATAAGAATCATCCATATACATGTTCCTTCACTTTCTACTCACAAGAAGTTGGGTATTTGTTGTGTTATGAAGGAGTACGTACCCTAACTTCTCTCCCCCAACTTATAAGAGCATTATCAGTAGAACCCCTAAACCCTCAAACCCTTATAGCAGTTTTAAGGGTTGAGAAGTGCCACTTTTTGACACTTTTAAGGGTTGAAAAACAGGGGCAAAGACTAGAACCCTGAAACCCAACCCTTAAACTGCTTTAAGGGTTGGATTTGAGGGTTCTAGTCTTTGCCTCAACCCCAACCTTTAAAACTGTCATTTCATATATCACACATTTCATCACATTTCATCATATGACATATCCCAAATTCCATCACATTTGACATAAAACAATAATCATTCTAGTTATTATTACAACACCAAATAAAACAATAATCATTCAAATTATTAAAACAATGTTTGAGCAAATTACACTAATTGTTCGAATCAAATAGGACATAGAAAAGTAAAGCAAAGATACATCATGGGCCAATGCGCCGCCCATCCAACTGCCCATCATGGGCCAATGCGCCGCCCATCCAACGAGTCCATGTCGTTGTTGTTCACCTCCATCTACACAATACAACAAACAATAAATTGTGAGTGCCAACAATGAATCAAAAAGGAAAAAAATAAAACAAAAAGAAAGAAAGGAAAGCATACCTACGGGGAGCTCGGGGCGGCGGCACG
>NC_041393.1:75855906-75870611 GCF_002162155.2 Triticum dicoccoides
TCGAGGGGAGGCGGGGGGCCGGCCGGATTTGGGGTGGGCGACGGCCGGCGGCGTGGGAGGGAGGAAGCGGGAGGTTGGGGAGGGGAAACTTCCCTCCCGCGCGACGGGGGAAGGGAGTGCGGGCTGGGGTCGAGCGCCCCCCTCCAACCCTCACTTCTACGGTTTGAAATTGGGTTTGAGGGTTGAACCCTTACTTTTTCTTGCGGGTTTGAGGGTTTAGGGGTTCTAGTCTTTGCGGTTTTTTTTTGTTGCAACCCGTAAAAAAGCAGTTATTTTTGAGAATTTGAGGATTTAGGGGTACTACTAGTAATGCTCTAAGGATGGTAGCTATGGCTTTGCACCGAACAAAGTCCTGGGACTGTAGGACAAAGTAGATGAAATCACTTTCTAGTGGTCCATGTCATGCCTATTATTAAATGAAGGACATGGTTGATCGGAGGATTCCCATTCTCTTTAAATCAAAAACTGTTGCATGATTGCATTTTGCAGCATCTTACGAGTTGTGTACCGAAAAGTGTAGAAACTGGAAACTATACGATCCCTAAATGACCAAATCACTCAGTAACCATTTACAACAAAACCCACCATTTAGTTGGATTCTCCTAAAAACGCCCAATCTGATTTATCTATGATTATGCAACGTAGCCTTCCTTTTTTGCATACAATATGCCCAACTTTACAAGTATATAATTTATCGTCACTCTCTCGGAAAAAAATCTGGAACCATAAATATCCAAACGTTTGTGCATGTGCCTCCCCAAAAAATTTGGGGAAAGACAAGGCATACTTGTCACAAATTCATTTCAATGGTCGCATTCACTATATGTAAAGTCATATTAGCTAGATTTAAATCACTTAGAGAACATGATTGGTAAGTGCATGGCACCGATTTAGAGCCCACAAAACGCCTATTTTAATGGCAGGAGAATGGATAATACATGTGCCAGTAACACTGTCTAAAATGCAGCATCTTCTCCATGAACTCCCATTTTCTAGCTTCCATTGATAACTTAGGGCATCAACGGATCATGCAGTTGCATCGCCAAACATTGGCGCAAGAGTAAGTGAAATAATGCGATGCACGAATGATCAGATGCATGCTTAATGGAAATTAAGGAGCTGGGAAACCACACTCAGACGTCCACAGATTCTTCATGTGGTGATTGAGAATGTACTTTGCTGCACTACTTTGTTGTCTTCAATCTTCGATCTAAGTGCATGCCATTCTTTGTTTCTCGCCAATGTTTACTGCACCATAGCAATAGATGACATACAACTAATTTGGCTAAAACCATCAATGAAAACCTAATCACAATTTTCTGCGGCATGAAGCGGGCATGGTCCTAGTACAGTATCTATTTCTCCTATGTCCTGTTTACTGAGACACATTCGTCTATGAAACAGTATCTATTTCTCCTGTCCTGGTTACTGAGACGCGTTGGACTCTGAAGTTACACTCTTTCTGACAAGATGAAATTTGCCCTGCAGAAAAGGACAGAACAGATCACCACTAAACATCAGCCAGACATACTTGGCAAGAGAAACCGAAGTGGCCAAAAAAATAACAAGAGGATTACCTCTCGAAGGAGATGTGTTACCAGAGACTTATCAGCGGTATTCTTTGAACTGAAGAACAGCTGATTCGCATATTGTATCCTTATATTTGGAATGTTGACTCTTGAGAAGTAATCATGAAGAACAACTCTAGGAGTCCAGATTTCCATACATTTCATGACAAAGACACCGCAATCATTCCTAATAATCAAATAAAGCACAAAAATCAACAAGAAAATTTATTTCACAAATGTCAGCAATGAACATCAAGAAACACATGGTTGTAGATAGCATTACCCGTTTCCTTGTCTTGGCATAGCAGGATAGACAATTCTGAAATTATCGAAGCTATACTCTGGATCAACTATCTCCTTCCACAAATGTTTAAAATTACCAACCTAAATTACAACACATCAGCATTAACATAACTAATCGTTGAAGGTGAACATACTAAAAAACCTACTCCCTCCATCCGAATTAGATAGTCAATTAATTAGGGAGTACGTGAAAAATAGAGGAAGATTTGCAAATAGAATTACTTACAAGCATCTCACTGACGACAACTTGGTAACGAGACTTCTTACGGAACAAGGAATCCATAAATACAAAAATTGATGGTTTTGCAGGTCGACAACAAATAAAAACCAGTGCTTGCAATGGCATATAGGAAAGAATAGCTGCAACAGAGAAGAATATTTGTAAGAACAAGTTCATATATTACACAAATATAAGAGACGAGAACTAGGAAAGCAATAAGAAAATATCATACCAGTTCACATGCATCAATTTTCTTTACTTGACTTGCACCTTTAAAAGTATTTTGTATGAGTTTAAATTGATCTTTATTATTGTATTTTAGAATGTTTTCCTGCAAAATATATAAGAATCAGCAGCCAAACCATGACAAAACATATTTTGGCATGTATATATGTGGAAACAGATGGAGCTTCAAATGAAGAGAATAATTACCCCAATATAAGAAAAGAAGTAATGTTTTTTAGAAACCGATGGATGGCAATCATCAAACAATTTCCGGCAGAAAACAGAAATCAGAAAGTTATTGACATGACCCCCTGGCATCAATGACTGACCAAGAGAGAGGTAGGAGCAGCGGACTTTGCGATATATAATGGCAGTCATGCTGCTCAAATAAAGATAGAATATAAATGTCAATATGACGCAGCGAAGTATGTCTTTGGCATAATGCAGAATCAGAAGAAAAATAATTGAGCTACAGAAATGGAACAGGAAAGAGCATATATACCACTGATATCTTTCACTCCGTGCAAGTCTGCAAAACGCCGCATAATATCTCCTCTCAAGAGCAGAGACTGGAAATCGATTTGTTTCAGGGACAGAAGGAGGATTGGACGGGAGAAGAACTCTTCTCGGATCATGAGGTGTTTTCTTTCTTCTAGAAGAACTAGTGCTAACCTTGATTACATACTGAACTTTGGATGCGGGGATATAATCGGAAGAGCGATTGTCACGAGGCTTTGCAGAACTGATAATGCTATTAGAAGCACCATCGATATTTTTACACAATTGACTGCAACTCACGTTGATCTTCCTTTCATCTGTAATCTGCACATCTGGAGAATCATTGGACTGCTCAGAGATTTTTTTAAGCAAATAAAATGACTTACAAGTTGAGCTTCCGCAGTTGTGTCAGCAGCAGAAACAGGGGAAGTGAAACGTCTGCTCGTAATTATCACACATTTTTTACCGGAGGGATTAGCATTTGATTGCTGAGAGTGATCCAGAGTAACTATGACATTGTGATTCTGCGCAACAGGAAAAAAATTAGATCTCAAGTGGAATGGAAAATGAAACTGACAAACCTAGCTTCTACATAAACTGGAGGTAAACATTCAGACTCATCGGCATTACAGAACTGGAAGAATAGAGTGTGGAGATAATTTTTAATACCAAGACCTAGATAGGTTCATAAAATTGAACCTTGCGGCTAATAAATTATACTGTACAATATAGACTAACCTTGTCAATAATACTCTGGCTGGGCATCACAGAGCAACCTGGATAGGAATCATCCATTTCATGGTGAAGATCAGAAAGAGGTCGGTGTACATTGACATTTTTCTCAGCAAGTTCTTTCAAATTGGCATTGGGAAGGAAGAAATGAGCTTCAGCATCATCATCATCTGGTTGCTGAATGTCAGTGTTGTCCAACACCTTAATTAAGTTAAAGATGTATACACACCAATTATTAGTGTGAGTTGAGTGATACAGGGAATTAACAGTAAAAGCCAAAAGTGTATGTGTACGAGTTTTACCAGGTTTCTGCCATGAAGGAGTAGGTGGGCGAGGAGCTCGTCAGAGTTGGGCGCCGTCCTGAGAGCGACGGCCGCCGCCGCCGCAGCCTGCAGCCTGCCGCATGCGGCGCCCGAAACGGACGTCAGGCGGAGACACTCCATGGGGAAAAGATGTCGGCCCTCTCTCAGTATAGCGATCGCAGATATGCCGGCTAAGCGGCTTGCTAATGAAGGCTGAAGTCCTGCTTGACAGCCATCACATCCTGTTGCCACCATGACAACATTGCATATGCAGGCGGAGCAAGTCTGAACCGGCGAACATGGTTACTGCGGACAAGCGGTGGATCTTCACATAGTGACGACATGGTGTAGTAAGGTAGGCAGGCACATGTTGCAGATTTCTCTCATTGTTTCCATGCACGCACACATAATGACGACATGGAGCTGATGCTAGTTCTGCCTCGTTCCGCCTTCCTCCCTTTTCTAACAAGAGTAATGGGTACCTGGTCCAGCTGATAAGCTATCGCTTCCTACCAACCGCCAACTTCCCTGCGCTGGTCAACCACCGGAGGACGTCGCGCCCCCGGCGAACCGACTAGAGGCAGCCGACGGCCGTCGCTGCTCCTCTTCACCGCCGCCCAGCCCGTTCCAGATCCGGGAATGCCGCCGCCGCCCAGCCCGCGACTGTTTAGGAGATCCAGCAGGAAGCGGCGGCGCCATGGGGGCTGCGGGGAGCTCGGTGACCGTCGGTCAAGGGCGGGGAAGGGGAGGAGCGGGGGCGGCGCCATGGAGGAGAGAGGGCGGGGGGCTCGGCGTCCGTCGGTATGTGGAGGAGGCCTGGCGCATGGGGCAAGGGCAATTTGCCGGAAGGATCAACTCGTCAAAGTGAGAGAGGAGACAAAAACTGACAGAGAGAATTTCAGGTTGTTTGTTACTGCTAACTGTTGACATTAGATTGAACACAGTTTTATGTAGACAATAGAAACAAACAACCATTTTTTGGCGAGAAAGCTTCCGATCCATTTATCTTCAATCATGATAGTACAACAAATACTAAAAATAATAAAAATTACATACAAATTGGTAGACCATCTAGCGACGATTATAAGAACTGAAGCGAGCCGAAGGCACGTCCGCAATTGCACCTCCCTCATCGGAGCAGAGCAAAACTTGTTGTAGCAGACAGTCTGAAAGTCGTCGTGCTAAGACCTCATAGGACCAGCGCAGCAGAACAGCAACCACCCCTGAGGATCTAATGTGAAAACACATGAATATAGACAAACTACGACCAAATCCGAGCAAATCCACAACTTGAGGTGAAAGAATAGAAAACATCAACTTGAGCCGTCAGACGGGAGATACACGGCTCAAATTGGTTTTTAAGATTTATTTAGAACTTATGGTGTAAGTTTCAAAACTTATAGGTGTAAGTTTAAAAATTGTTGATGCAAGTTTTGTAACTTACATCTATGTCATCTATATCCAATCTAAGAGCATCTACACCAAGGCACACCAAATCTGGCATCCTATATGTCAGGCGCATTCGTGGACATGACCGGTTAATCCTCAAATTGCCACCTCCAAGGTTGTGTACCTCATACCCGGTACCTAAATCCATACTATGCATGCAATATTTTTCGTGGAAAAGATGATTATCCTCGGCCTCTACATCAAGCGATGCATACAATCATCTTATTAAATTCATACTATGCATGTAACATGAAGGAAACTACGGAGATGATCAATGAAATAAACTAACATGAGTGTAAATTGGCGGGTGCTAGCATCCAGAATGACAAAAAGCAGTGCTCTCATCTGCCTATTAAGTGTGTTGCTCCTCCATCTCCTTCTTAGTACACTGTATTTTACTTTTGGGTGTGTCTAGGGCACATCTAGATGTGCTCTAACTATTGCACATCTAAATGAGTGAATCAAGCATAAAGAAGAAAAAAAAAGAAAAAAAATATCCAAGCGAATCTCGACGTAAGATCAATGGCATAGGAGTTAGATGTGCAATACTTATGGCACATCTAGATGTGCTTTAGCAAAACTGTTTACTTTCATAAAATCGGTTATTTAGTCCTGACACGCTGCTAAAATATGCAATGCATCATTTACTCTTTTCGGGTACGCCATGTCATGCATCAAAAAGAGCATTGTATCGTCAACTAAAGAACATAAGCCACACCCCTACCCCAATTAGGAGATGAACAAAGCCTATAAATGTGGTAATCCAATTTAGCTCTCTCGACAAAGTATTACCATCATATCTGCCAGTATGTTACTCCCTCCGTCCCATAATGTAAGACGTTTTTGACACTAATGTAGTGTCAAAAAGCGTCTTACATTATGGGACGGAGGGAGTAAAAAGCAACGGGGACAGGGATCGAATTACCCTGAATATGCCTTTGCAAGTATGGAAAAATTCCCATTGTCCTATTAACTTTCACACCAACACCCCCTCCCTTAAAAAAGGGATATACATGCGTCGTGTTAAGTAAATCCTTTACGGTGGGGCCCGCTAGAGAATATTCAAATTTCATCAAGTTCTTCGAAATCAATTTCAAAGTTTAGTACTTCTTCTTCGGCAGGATTTATTGCGTGTGGGACATAGAATGAAGAGCAAGAATGCAAATTGCCTTGCCTGACGAACCGCTTGATTCAAGTGAATTGCAAGAAACCACCACATTTGGGGCTTCTCTTGCAGAAAACAACCTGGTCACTAATTATTTGCAAAAGCCACCGCGGATTCAGTAAACATTTTGCAGAGTGCACTGAACATGTCAATTGGCGCGGTTGAGGGCGTTTCAGACAGGTGGGGCCCAAAATCTATGACGTGGCCTAACGGACGCGCGGACGGCGCCGTTTGCTTAAGACAGACGCGCTCGGGTCGCCAGAGACAGACCGCCCGCACCGGCCCACATATCGCTCGCTCTCTCTGCTCTCACGCTTGCTCTCTCTGCTCCCCACGCTTGCTTGCTCCCCTCCCATTTGCTCTTCTCCTCTCCGGTCGCCGCCGTCCGCCGTCCGCCATGGTGTCCTGGAGCGACAGTGAGAGCACTGAGGGATCCGCCGCGCAGTACATCTCCTCCGACGACTCCCCTCTCAAGGTCAGAACCTTCTATTGCTCATTTGTGTTCTAGGGTTTCTAGGCTACAATTGATGAGCCATCGTTCGAGGGTCTTGCTGACGACTTGAATGTGACTTGTGAGCATGGGAATCCAGGGAGGAAATATGTTGCATTTGAGGGGATAAGCATTAGTAGGAGGTTCATTGCCTGTGCCACTGAAGTAAGTTTCAAGTTGTGTTTGCAGCATTCCAATTCTTGTTCTAGGGTTTGCAGTTACTGTTCATGTTCTAGGGTTCATAGATATTGTTCATGTTCTAGGGTTCATAGATACTGTTCATGTTCTAGGGTTCATAGTTAGTGCTGATGTTCTAGGGTTCATAGTTACTGAACTTAGTTCTAGGGTTCATAGGTACTGTTCTTAGTTCTAGTTTTCATAATTATTCATCATTAAATGAATCTGATTCTGGTACATTAACTGAATCAGCTATTTAACTGAATCTGTAAGTAATGTCTATAATTTTGAACTGATTTTTTCTATTGTAGGGTGTTGCAAATTGTGGATTAGTGCAGTGGGTAGATGAGCATTGGCCAGAGCATCTGCAGAATGCTATTCATAAGCTGTGGCTTATGTATGAGCATAGCCACCATGATAACAAGATGGCATGCCTGGAGCATTCAAGCACTGTACACAATCTCACACAGCAGAAAAAAGAGTTGCAGGAGACATATGAGAAGCTTGTTGAAGATGTGAACAACCTCTTGGATTATAAGGATAGCCAGCCTGAGGTAAACCAGAAGAATGATGCTGAAAACATTTCAGTGAGTGTGGAAAGCAGCATGACAAAGGATGTTGAGATCAAAAAATTGAAGGCTGTTGTTGACCAGTTAAAGCAAATTCATGTAGCTCAAGCCACTGTCATTAGGAATTTGAAGTTCAACCATCTTAAAGAGAAGGAAAAGTTGAGCTCTGATAAGAGGACTTTGGAGATTTGCTATGCTGACCTGAAGAAAGAGAAGGATGACATGAAGAAAGAGAAGGATAAGCTGGATTGTTGCATTGCTGAGCTGATGAAAGTGAAGGAGAAGTTGACCATGGAGAAGAGTACTCTTGCTTCCTGCATTGTTGAGCTCAAGACAGCAGGTGATAGCAACAAGAGGAAGCTTCATCAGATCAAGGCTATTTGTGATGAGGACTAAGTTGTGTTGTTGTCTGACCATGTGTGTCAATGTTGTCTTTTGTAGTAGCTATGGAGGAAAGCTTGTAATGTGTTAAGCTTTATTGTGGTGAACTCTATTATTTCTGTAGCAATGAACCTTGGATTCTATGTTGTTTGTGAGAGTACTCTATTTGTGATGAATTATCAGCTTGGATTAAGTTCAGTTTGTGATAAATTATCAGCTTGGATACATAGATAGTACTGCTGGCATAGATAGAACTGACATAGATAGAACTGGCATACTAGCATACTGCTGTCATACATAGATAGTACCTGCATAGATAGCCTGGCATAGATAGCAAGTTCATACTGCTGGCATACATAGATAGTATCTGCATAGATAGCCTGACATAGATAGAACTGACATAGATAGAACTGACATACTAACATATTGACGAAACTAAACTTTTTCTTCTACTGACAAAACTGAAGACAACATGTCACTCCTCCTTCTTCAGCATCTTCAGGCGTTGGGAGCGCCGCACGTCATTGTTGTTCACTGTCGCCCTCTTCTTCTTGGCCGGCGCTAGCTCCACCACATCTTCACCGCCGCCCTCCTGGTTGTCGGCAAGCTCTTGGTTGATGACGACGAGCTCTTTGTTGTCGGCGACCTCCGGCAGCTTATCCACATTAATTGGGCGGTGGTTTCGACAAGAGAGAGGGGGAAGAGGAGTGGGCGGTGCGGGCGGCGAGTGGGCGAGTGATCGGAGAGAGCGGAGGTGGACACATATTAAAGGCAGAAACCGAAACGACGAGTTATACTAAACGGACGTTCACCACGCTGCCGGCCTCAACGCACTCTCAACATAATGCGTGCCTAACTAAATATAAGTAAAATTGCGGATGCTACTCAAACAACATCACTAACACTATCCCATTGGTATTGAACCCCTGGTTACTACCCACTGGTCGTGGGTTCGAGCCCAAGGCCAAACTATTTTTGTGCAATTTTTTTTGGATTTCTAAAATTAATATGTCAGTAACTTCTGCTTCATATTAACATTTTGGGTTTTGTCGACGCCGAGGCACCCTAAATGCCCAAGTGGATCCATTTAGGGTTTTGTCAACGCCGAGGCACCCTAAATGCCCAAGTGGACCCATTTTGGGTTTTGTCGACGCAGAGGCACCCTAAATGGCCAAGTTGAGCCATTTTGGGTTTTGTCGACGCCGAGGCACCCTAAATGCCCAAGTGCAGCCATTTTGGGTTTTGTCGACGCCGAGCCACCCTAAATGCCCAAGTGGAGAAATTTTGGGTTTTGTCCACGCCGAGGCACTCAAAATGCCCAGTGGACCCATTTTGGGTTTTGTCGACGCCGACGCACCCTAAATGCCCAAGTGGAGCCATTTTTGGTTTTGTCGACGCCGAGCCACCCAAAATGCCCAAGTGGACCCATTTTGGGTTTTGTCGACTATGATCAACATCATATCAACTATGAAAACTATGATCACCAACATATCAACACCATGAAAACTAAGATCATCATCATATCAACTATGAAACTATGATCATCATCACAACAGAATGAAAACTTCTTGAAAACATCATAACTAGTAAGTTCATCATCATATCATCATAACCAGAGTACTATAGTGCATCACAACCATTAGGTACATTACATAGTCCACCACTAGGACTTGAACTAACTGGTTTCAACATGAAATTCTTAATATTCTTCATCACAAACTAGCCAACAGGCTGAATTAAACATGTTTCAACATGACATCTTTCTTGCTACCTTGAGAACAATTGAACCATTCAGACATCTTGTATGATGGCTTTCTCACTCTTCTAATACCTGACAGTCTTGATGGTATGAATGTTTTCTTTGCCCTTGACCTAGCAGCAGTAGTAGAAGATGAACTAGGCCTATCAACAGCAGCAGAAGATGAACTTGGCCTTGTTGGAGAAGGAGCAGAAGGAGCTGCCCTAGGTGCGGCCCTAGTTGCAGCTGGAGCTGATGGACTGTCCTTGGTGTTGCACTGGTTGCAGCAGGAGCTCTTGCCCTTGCTGCTGGCGGAGTAGATGGAGCTGCCATTGGTGCATCAACTCTCCTGTTTTCCTGCAGTGACAACATATAGACAGATTAGAACATAGTATTAAATATACACAAGATTTAACCTGCAGTGACAACATATATACACAAGATTTAACCTGGTGTTGGTTCCTTCTCATTGCTAGGGCTGGCTTTAGATTTTTGTGGTAGCTAGTGTACCTATGCCCTATCAAGTTGCAATTGCTGCAGGTTATTGTTGCCATCCTTGAAGTATCTTTGGGAGCTGGCTTCTCAAACTGATTCTTTCTCCTCTTAGTCTGCTTCTTTCCTAGCTTGTCTCTGAAAACTGGTGGCTCTATGTCAGGAGTCCCAGTATTTGGCCATAGATCAGGCCCAGGCACAGGATACACAATTGGATTGTAGGCTGCTTGGTACATTGGTTTCTTGAAGAAATCACTAACAAAATCTTCTGGATGAAGTTTTGCCTTCTTAATTGTAGAAACACCATGCTTGCAAGGAACACCAGTCATGTCCCATTTGCTACACCCACATGTGTGCACTTGCAGATTTACTGCATATGTTCTTTCTCCACTGCTAACATGGTATAGATCAGGTCCTGCTTTGATTGACTGACAATATCTAGCATGGTGTTTTGCTTCTTCTAGCTTCTCAGCATATGTTGGGCATATCTGCCACTTGGCTGTCTCAGTCTTGGTCCTATTGGCATTGAACTTAACTAGCAATTTAGTTCTGATGCCATCAACCATGGTTTTAATTGGTTTCACTATCACATCAAGTATCATTTTGTTGAACACTTCACTAATATTGTTAACAACCAAATCAGTTTTACAATTCTTGTCCATGGCATGTCTAGCCCATGTATGCTTGGGTATCTTTCTAAGCCATTTCCAAGCTGCCTCACACTCTCTTTTCATGCCTTCCATTGCTTGATCAAAACCATGCCCAGTATATGAATAACTAGCCTGATCCATATACTTCTTTAACTCTTCACCTCTAAAGCCAGCTGTTTGAAAGTTCTGATAAATATGTCTAAGGCAGTATCTTTGAGGGCAATTTGGGAAGACATTGTTTATGGCTTTAAAAAGGCCCTGTTTAAATAACTAGTGTCTACCTTGTCAACAATAGCAAATGCAATGGGAAAGATGTTGTTATTACCATCTATTCCAGTTGCAGCCAATATTTGTTGCCCTGTTGTCAACTTAACAAAGCAACCATCAACACCTACAACCAAACATAACACAATAGCACCAAACATAAACAAATGCAATGGCAAATGTGTTGGGAAAATAATTATGCAAGTACCTATGAAGGGTCTGCAACCATTTAGGAAGCCCTCTTTGCAAGCATTGAGGAACATGAACAAGCCATGAAATCTAGGGTTTTTGCTAGGATGAAGCTTTAAATGCTTTGTTGTGACAATGCATCTACTTCCAGGATTGGTATCCAACACAGCTTGGAGGTAATCCCTTATCCTAGTGTATTGTGCCCTCTAATCTCCTTGGACAACTTCCTTAGCTGCTTTCCTTGCCATGTAGGCCATGTGAATGGACACTTAAATTCCATGTTTCTTCTTCAAATTGTCAATTATTGCCTGGACTGGTGTGTTTATGTCAGACCTTAACTGTTGCTCACACTCATGTGCCAACCATCTTGCAGTCACTTTGGTGCTCTCTCCAACAGCAGGACAGTTGTGGTACAAATTCATTTTCTTCATGCAAAATGTCTTCTCATGTGCAATTTGGAAGCAGTAATAAAAAAGGACAGTCATCTGTACTGCAAACTACAATAACTCTATCTGAGCAATTCCTATGAAATGAGTAGTTCCTATTTTGTGAGATGTCAAATGTAAGGAGTGCCCTCCTGAACTGCTGGACATCTAGGAAACAAAGTTGCTTGAAAAATTGTTCTTGTGGGTTTTCCCTCTCCTCATCATACCAAACCCTAACTTTATTCTTTTTGGCCCTGCTCTTCCTACCATTTGGTAGCTTAAATGGTGGAAGCTGAGCCCAATCATTCTCTTCCTAACTTAAGTCACCTGGGTTGCTCTCCTCATCACACACTAGTAGAAAAAGGGTCAAATCTGAGAAACATTAGTACCGGTTTGCATATGAGCCGGCACTAATGTATCCATTAGTGCCGGTTCAAATGACTAGGCGGGAGGAGAGATTTAGTACCGGTTCATTGCGAATCTTTAGTACCGGTTCATGCCACGAACCGGTACTAAAGGTGCTGGCCGGGCACCATCATCTTTAGTACCGGTTCGTGGCACGAACCGGTACTAAAGAGGTTGTGGCAGGGCTATTTTTAGTCCCACCTTGCTCCCCTAGCAAGATTTTGACCACCTTAAATATGTTACTTCTCAAACTATCACAAGCATTTGGTCTTCATTGAACTCTATGTGTAGGATCTGTGGTTGCAATAGGAGTCTTCGCCGGTTCTTAAATCGGTGGTAGATTCCTATTGACAATTTATATTCTATACAAAAAGGTCATTGATGATCAATGTATTTTTTATGTACTTCTGTGTAGCAGTAGCGCGTTTTGGCTGAAAGGCGGTACTGATGTATTTTTTCTGTGTTCAGATGCACAATTTAAATATGTTACTTCTCAAATTATCACAAGCATTTGGTCTTCATTAAACTCTATGTGTATAATTTGTGGACTCAATATGAGTCTTCATCGGTTTCGGACGAGAACTCATCAGTTACACGGGCACTTCATTTTTTTAACTTATTTGAACTCCAGACTTTTTTTTAGCCGGCATTATGCAGCATTCGAAGCGACGTCATCAATTTCCAACACGTTCTGACATCATTTGCTGTTTTTGAGTCACCGATTTGTTTAGATCAGAGCTAAATGACCGTGAAAATGAAAATCACTACAAAACAAACTCTGAAAATGTTGAAGGTATCATCATTTCACCCACATAGCATGTGCGAAAGAGTAGAGAGGGTCACGGCAAAAACTGGACGTACTTCGTGTACAAACTAGAGAATCTCTTTCGGAGTATCAGGGTTTCGGATGAGAACTCATCAGTTACACGGGCACTTCATTTTTTTAACTTATTTGAACTCCAGACTTTTTTTGACCCGGCATTATGCAGCATTCGAAGCGAAGTCATCAATTTCCAACACGTTCTGACATCATTTGCTATTTTTCAGTCACCGATTTGTTTACATCAGAGCCAAATGACTGTGAAAATGAAAATCACTACAAAACAAACTCTAAAAATGTTGAAGGTATCATCATTTCACCCACATAGCATGTGCGAAAGAGTAGAGAGGGTCATGGCAAAAACTGGACGAACTTCGTGTACAAATTGGACAATCTCTTTCGGAGTATTAGGGTTTCGGACGAGAACTCATCAGTTACACGGGCACTTCTGTTTTTCAGTCATTTACCAATTTGTTTCGAGAGCTAAATGACCGTGAAACAGTAAATCACAACAAAACGAACTCTGAAAAAGCAGAAAAGAAAAATCTATATAAAAAAATTACTCAAAAATAAATAGAAGAAAATAAATAATGCAGAAAAGAAAAAACTATATAAAGCAAAAATATTCACAAAGAAACTAAATACAGCAAAAAAAAGTACTAAGAAATAAATAGAAGAAAAAAATAAAGCAGAAAAGAAAAAACTATATAAAAAAGTACTCAAAAATAAATAGAAGAAAATAAATAATGCAGAAAAGAAAAAAACTATATAAAACAAAAATATTCACAAAGAAACTAAATACAGCAAAAAAAGGTACTCAGAAATAAATAGAAGAAAAAAAATAAAGCAGAAAAGAAAAAACTATATAAAAAAATTACTCAAAAATAAATAGAAGAAAATAAATAATGCAGAAAAGAAAAAAAATTATATGAAGCAAAAATATTCACAAAGAAACTAAATACAGCAAAAAACTACTCAGAAATAAATAGAAGAAAACAAATAAAGCAGAAAAGAAAAAACTATATAAAAAAATTACTCAAAAATAAATAGAAGAAAATAAATAATGCAGAAAAGAAAAAAATACATAAAAAATTGTTGGGGTGCTGTCCAGTGGGCCTGCCAGACCTAGGGTGTGCAAATTCAGGCCTAGAAGGGCCAGCAGGCTCACATGGCAGCGCGCCCTAGTTAGGCCTAGAAGGTTGCTATATAGAGGAGTTTGAAAGGGCAGCCGCGGCTGGGTTTATAAACTAGTGTGGCTGCCCTTCGCTCGGCGAGGTGGGACTAAAAATAGCACACTGCGGGTGGCAGCGCACGATCATTAGTACCGGTTGGTGGCTCCAACCGGTACTAATGTGTCGCGCTTTAGTACCGGTTGGAGCCACCAACCGGTGCTAAAGGCCCTTGTTTCCTGCCGCTTGAGCTGGCCAAAATTGGCCTTTAGTACCGGTTGAAGCCTCCAACCGGTACTAAAGGCCCCTCCTATATATACTACACTTACGAAAAAATAGTTCCATCATCGACCACTTCTCCACTTCTCGCGCGACACTCAATCTATCACCGACGCCGACGCCGCCGCGCTGCCGCGCCGTCGCCCCCGCCGCCCTCGATCGCCGCCCCCGCCGCCCTAGCCGCCCTCGATCGTC
>NC_041393.1:75870621-75873684 GCF_002162155.2 Triticum dicoccoides
TTAGTAAGAAAATTTAGGTATATGAGATTATTTGAACTAGTTGAATTAATATAACTAGTTTATTTTTAGTAAGAAAATTTAGGTATATGAGATTATTTGAACTAGTTGAATTAATATAACTAGTTTATTTTTAGTAAATGCTTAGTTGAACTAGTTGAATTAATAGAACTAGTTTATTTTTAGTAAGAAAATTTAGGTATATGAGATTATTTGAACTAATTAAAATTTAGGTATATGAGATTATTTGAATTAATATAACTAGTTTATTTTTAGTAAATGCTTAGTTGAATTAGTTGAATTAATTGAATTAGTAAGTGTTTAACACTAGTAGAAAAGGGGGCAACGGTCCAGGCCGGACCAGCCCATTAGTCCCGGTTCAGTCCAGAACCGGGACCCATGGGGGCATTGGACCCGGTTCGTGAGCCCCGGGGGCCGTCCGGGCCACGTGGGCCATTGGTCCCGGTTCGTCTGGACCTTTTGGTCCCGGTTGGTGGGACGAACCGGGACCAATGGGCCTCGCTCCTGGCCCACCACCATTGGTCCCGGTTGGTGGCTTGAACCGGGACCAAAGGCTGCCCTTTAGTCCCGGTTTGTGTCACCAACCGGGACTAAAGGGTTGGTCCTCATTGCGATCAGAGTTTAGTCCCACCTCGCCAACCGAAGGGCGCTCACACCGGTTTATAAGTCCCTCCCTCTCTTCCTTGTTGAGCTCCTCTCAAAGTGAACATAGATGCCCTTATACAGGGAATTTGACCTAAATTCATACTGAATTTCTCTGAAATTAATAGAAATTTATTATGAATTTAGGTTGAATTCTCTCTATAGACGCACCTATGCTCATTTTTTAGTAAAGTTAATCACAAACTTATGATTCACACAAATTTCAAAGAATTCAAATTTTAACTATTCATGCCACCAACCGGTTCATGCCACCAACCGGGACCAATGATATGCCTATATATACCATGCTAAAATGAAAGAGAGGCGCAATGCTCACCTGCACGTTGCTTAGCTTCAGGCCAACGTTGCAGGTGAGCACTGCGCTTCTCCCTTCATCGTCTCTACACTCAGGGCTTATAAACCGCTGCGAGTGCCTCTCGCTTGGCGAGGTGGGACTAAAAAATAGCTGCAGAAAGAATCAACTAAAAAACTCTTTTACCGGTTCATGCCACAAACAGGTACTAAAAGGTGCTCGTGGGGCACCAGCCTTAAAACCTGTACCAAATAAAATGCCTTTGTAACAGCCTTAGAACTGGTACTAAAGGAATCAACGAAAAGGCTTTTATAAACCTCTAGTATTATTGAACCTAAAATTATATAGAATTTTGTTACAAACTTTAATAGCAAAAATAATTATCATAAAAGAAAATAAATAAGTAATTAGAATTATGTTCAAAACTATAAAAGCAAAAAGAATTATAATAAAAGAAAATAAATAAGTAATTAGAATTTTGTTACAAACTTTAATAGCAAAAAGAATTATCATAAAAGAAAATAAATAAGTAATTAGAATTATGTTCAAAACATTAAAAGCAAAAAGAATTATCATAAAAGAAAATAAATAAGTAATTAGAATTTTGTTACAAACTTTAATAGCAAAAAGAATTATCATAAAAGAAAATAAATAAGTAATGAGAAACAAAAAGGAAAGCAAAAAAACTGGGAAAAAATTAAAAAAAAGTGCCACCTACATGGCCACCACGGCCTGCATACGACTAGAAACCCATTACTACGGCCAGGATGCAAGCCCGCAGTAGGCCCAATAGGCCCACAAGCACAGAGAGTGATTTTAGGCCCGTAAGCCTGCAGTAGAGAGGAGCTCGAGAGGGCAGCGGGACTGGGGCTTATAAACCACTCTCGAGCTCCCTCAGCTAGCGAGGTGGGACTAAACTTTCGTTCCGCGACGCGGGCAGCACAAGGCCTTTAGTGGGAGACTGTTGGAAATATGCCCTAGAGGCAATAATAAAAGCATTATTATTATATTTCCTTGTTCATGATAATTGTCTTTTATTCATGCTATAATTGTATTATCTGGAAATCGTAATACACGTGTGAATACATAGACCAAAATACGTCCCTAGTAAGCCTCTAGTTGACTAGCTCGTTGGTCAACAGATACTCATGGTTTCCTGACTATGGACATTAGATGTCATTGACAACGGGATCACGTCATTAGGAGAATGACGTGATGGACAAGGCCCAATCCTAAGCATAGCACAAGATCGTGTAGTTCGTTTTGCTAGAGCTTTTCCAATGTCAAGTATCTCTTCTTTAGACCATGAGATCGTGTAACTCCCGGTTACCGTAGGAGTGCTTTGGGTGTACCAAACGTCACAACATAACTGGGTGACTATAAAGGTGCACTATAGGTATCTCCGAAAGTGTCTGTTGGGTTGACACGGATCAAGACTGGGATTTGTCACTCCGTATGACGGAGAGGTATCACTGGGCCCACTCGGTAGTGCATCATCATAATGAGCTCAAAGTGACCAAGTGTTTGGTCATGGGATCATGCATTACGGTACGAGTAAAGTGACTTGCCGGTAACGAGACTGAACGAGGTATTGGGATACCGACGATCGAGTCTCGGGCAAGTAACATACCGATTGACAAAGGGAATTGTATACGGGGTTGATTGAATCCTCGACATAGTGGTTCATCTGATGACATCATCGAGGAGCATGTGGGAGCCAACATGGGTATCTAGATCCCGCTGTTGGTTATTGACCAGAGAGCCGTCTCGGTCATGTCTGCGTGTCTCCCGAACCCGTAGGGTCTACACACTTAAGGTTCGGCGACGCTAGGGTTATTAGGAAGACTTGTATGTGATTACTGAATGTTGTTCGGAGTCCCGGATGAGATCCCGGATGTCACGAGGAGTTACGGAATGGTCCGGAGGTAAAGATTTATATATGGGAAGTTGTCATGCGGACACCGAAAAGTTTCGGGGGGATACCGGTATTGTACCGGGGCCACCGGAGGGGTTCCGGGGGTCCACCGGGAGGGGCCACCCCTCCCGGGGGGGCCACATGGGCCGCATGGGGCAGGAGCCAGCCCCTGGAG
>NC_041393.1:75922813-75961329 GCF_002162155.2 Triticum dicoccoides
GCTCTATCCCTCCTCTGTTGTCTTTGCTGAGTTGACACCTTCGACTGAACCTTTTCGGATTCACAATTTCTTTTTTGCTTCCTCTTGACAGTTTCTTCTATACTAGGCTTGCAGAATTTCTTCTATACTAAAAACCAGATGCACTGCCTATTTCATTAAGATAGTGAAACAATGCAGAATTTGTTATCCACAAATTAAGAAAAGCTGCAGGCTAAGAAGTGATGGTTACAATAAAGTTCTAGAAGGGCTATATCCACATTTAAGAAATGTCTTCAATTGTCCTATGTACCTCCTCCATCTCCAAGACGTCGAAGATTCAATGTTTTCTGTTACAGTATCTGTGGATTGCACTAGCCATTTCCATCGGTTCGAACTTTTGGTTATGTTGACTAATGCATGAAGCTAAACATGGTATGAGAGACTAAGGTCTTGAGTTCAAGTCTTGGCTTTCGCGGTTCATCCAAAAAAATTGCTGCTGCCCCCTTTGTCCACGTATAGACCTCTTGAGCCATACCTCTGATTGTATCCACGTGAGAGGGGGTGTTGAAGTGTACATGTAGATTGTCTAGCCAAAACAAAGTCAAGTATCATCATCATCTTCTGTCCAGATCAAGGCGGGATCCACTGTTTTTGCTGAAAAGGTCGGCGACTAATTTATTGGATAAGAAGCGTTACATCCTTGCATGTGAAAAACTACTGCTGAAACGTCTGCCAAAAGATACAGATGTTCCACTTCTCTTGATGTCTTCTATGTTGTGAGGATGATCTACGGCTTAAAGACACCCAAACGTTGGGTACAACCACCACAAGTTAGTTTCTATCGAAAAAGGCTTTCGCCCCGCTTTATATATAAAGCACAGATTAACCATAACCCAAGTACAAGCACACCCCACGACAACACATGCACACACCCAAGGCGGGATACATAGGCGTTGTGCGCAGCAACACCACCCCTAACACTATAAGAGCAATCAGGGACCTCGACCGGGAACCACCGCGAAGAGATGGAGCCGCATATGACGAACTGAGAGCTCCAAGGCGGGGCCTCCAAGAAGGTTACGACGCTAGCGCGCCGCCACCGCCTGACCCGGGGGTCAGAGTTTCCTCTGGAGCGACACGATGACCGGTGAGAGCCGCGACGACGCCTTCAAGAAGGTAACGCGCTACGCCGCCGCTGGTCCGTCCGAGGATAGAATAGGTTTTCACCCCAGCAAACACTCACCACCACCGAACGCCACACCCCTACCACCATGCCGCCCACACGGCCATGGTCATCGGGCAGCACCAAGCCACGGGCTCTGCCCATGAGCACCGCACTACCCCCACCAGGGCCGCTGCCCCGGCATCCAAGACCTTGACACCACCGCACCCGAGACCCGTCGCTACCCCAACCAAAGAGACGAGTGGAAAGGTCGCTCCTTTACACACCCCTGGATGGCCCCCGGCGCCGAGACCCAAAGGGCCGACCCAAAAAAGGCCTCCATCACCCGCCCTGCTGCACCGGGTGCAAGACAAGCTCAGTCTTCTGCCAGGCGTGAGACGAGGTCGGTCCTGCTGCCGGGCGCGAGACAAACACGGTCCTGCTGCCAGGCGCGAGAAGAGCTCGGTCCTGCTGTCGGGCGCGAGACGAGCTCTGTCTCGCAGCCATGGGCGCGAGACGAGCAATGGACCGCAACTGGGAGCGGTCCAGCCCTATGACGAGGGTAGAGCCCGGATGACAAGGGGAGGGATCAAAGGTCGAAAAAGGCCGCTCACCAACGGCAGACGCCGCTCTCGGAGATGACCAGCCGCCGCCGTGACACGATCCAGACCACCGCCATGAGCCACCACCACGCCGTGGCAGCCCACATCCCCGCATCCACGCCCTGACCAACACCACCGGAGGCTCCACCACCCCACCGGAGAAGCACAGCCGCCAGCAGCACCACCACCACCTTAGCAGGGCCGCCGGCCGTCCCCGCCGCCACCAACCACCAACACCAACCAGATCTGGGCAGAGCCACCCAGATCCGCCGCCAGAGCAACCCGCCTCCTCGGATCCCCACAAGCCGCGCTGGAGGGGGGAGGGAGGAGAGGGGGGCACACCTGCGGGCCACCAGGACACCGGAGAGGGGGAGGGGAGCCGAAGCAGAGGAGAGCCGCCGCCCGACACCGACGGGCAAGAGGGGGCGCCCCGCGACGCCGGCCACCTGCGCGCGGGAGGAGACGCCACGCAGCCTTTGGCCGGTGACGTCGCCGGCGGCGGCAAGGGAGGAGAGGCCGAGGCGAGGGGCTGGGGCGGCGGCGCTAGGGAAGCCGCCCGGAGTCGCCCGCGGGAGCGACCCTGGGGCGGATGCCGACTCTTTCCAAAGTTTATCCACAAGTTAGTTTCTCATTCTATACATTAATCGATCGGAAACATAGTACAATCGATGACAATTAAAAAAGGGAGATACTTAGCCAAGTATGTAGTCCCGCTTCTCATTTAATTGCTACATGTTTCATTGTTTCACTCCAACCTTCTTTGAACGCTGTCGGTTACGTACTGCAGGCAGAACCCAACCTTCTTTGCATTGAGGCTGGCAAGTCTGAGTAGGACACGGTTCCGCATGAGAGCATTACTAGTAAAACTCTTAAACCCTCAAACCCTCACTAGTGTTTTAAGGGTCCAAAAATAATCTTTTTGTGCACTTTTACGGGTTGAAAAACAGGGGCAAAGATTAGAACCCTCAAACCCAACCCTTATAACGGAATATTCCCATGAACGACGCTGTCGTTGCGCGCGGGAGGTCGACGGGGTGGCCACCGGCGACGGAGGCGCCTAGCAGCGGCGGTCGCGGGCGTGGGCGCGAGAGTTGGGAGGATTTTTCCCTCCCGCGCGAGGATAACCGCCAAATGAGGGTTGGGGTAGGTTTTGCTCCCCAACCCTTACTTTTGAGGATTGGGAGAGGGTTTGAGGGTTGGACCTTTAAAAAAATTTAAGGGTTTGAGGGTTAAGGGGTTCTAGTCTACGGCTTTTTTCGACGGAAACTGTAAAAAAGCAGTTATTTTTAGGTGTTTGAGGGTTTGAGGGCTCTACTAGTAATGCTCTGACCCGCTTCCTTCCCAGCTTAAGGCCGCGTTTGGAACGTCGTTTTCCAGCTGGTTACACTTGTAAAATACACCTCTGTTAAAAAAACG
Source organism: Triticum dicoccoides (assembly GCF_002162155.2). NCBI lineage: Eukaryota > Viridiplantae > Streptophyta > Magnoliopsida > Poales > Poaceae > Triticum > Triticum dicoccoides. The sequence continues at coordinate 75,925,973 of NC_041393.1, forward strand.
ATGGACGAGTGGTCCGCGCGCTTGGAATGTTGTTTATGGAACGTAATTATTACGCCTGTATCGCCTAATACATCTGTAGTGGGCTGGTTTCTGATACACTCCTCAGCCCATCTGTTTTGCAAATACCACTCATGGAATGTATTTCGTTGGGGACCAGTAAAATCCAGGCGTAGAAATTTACGGGTGTAGGAAATAAACAACAATTCAATCGGGGCCTAAGTCTAGGAGCAATGTCCATATACCATCGCTTTATACCAGCGGCCCTGCGAGCGATACCTTTGCTGTTGCATCAGAGCATCTGCTAAGCAACGGCTGGCCACTGACGCTGGCCATACTTTGTGATCTGCTGTCGCTGCTAAAAGCCTCTATGCTTCTTGCACATTTCTTCTCAATGCCTCCCCGTCCTATTCTTGCCGCCCTCACAGTACAGTGGTTTGCCAGCCTCACTAACGTTAATAAAGTAGCTTGAGTGCAGATTGCTAGAGACTATTGATTTACATGCTCCACACTCTTTTGGTCTCTTTCCTGAAGTCGAGTAAGTGGGTCTCATGAGATGTCTTGAAGTGTCTTATATACATTACCATGTCCTCCTACTTTCTTGCTTTTTTGAAAGGAGTAAGTAGGGTGCTTAATTGTGTCAGGTGAACCAACCACCCTCACTTGATCTCAAGCCACCTGAGTGGCTGAGTCGATACGCATGAAGATGAAGTGCTCCCCAAACTAGTCGATCAAGAATAACATGATAAACCTGGGGTTGTAATAAGTTGTGTCTGATTCCAAGCAAAATTGTATGAAAAGAATGAACCACATATACGCACTCTCGATTGAATTTGAATGTTTCATCCGTTTTGTATCAGAGGTCCTTCACATTAATTATCTATGACCCCAGATAATTATTTAACTTAAAAATAAAAAATAAAGAATGGCGCCCGCACAAGTGTTGTGTCAGCTCATAAAACTGTAGAAAAATACATATTTAGGATCCAATTAAACAGAAGAAATATTGCAGATCTTACATTTTTTTCAAAAAGGGGGACTCCCCGGCCTCTGCATCAGAACGATGCATACAGCCACTTAAATAAATAAAATAGGTTCAACAATGTCATAGAGTCTTCAACAAAATAAAGGCGAGCTCACACATTGATCTATCTTTTCTTCAACTACTACAATTCAAGAACTTGCCGCTAAATCCCTTGAACGGAGCATGTCCCACGCAGGGATGCCATCACATCATGGGAAATTATGCATTCTTCCACCAATTAGGATGGCAGAACGATCCTACCGCCTGCTCGCAGAACAGTACGTTCATTCCGCCAATCTACTTGGTGAAGGTGCTACGTGGTGCTTAGCCAGCCTTTGCAACAGGGCTGATTGAAGGGCTAGCTCCACGGTCCACCACTCGAGAGAGGAACCAATGAACTATGAGCCTGTTCAGAACCTTTCTCAACTCTCCCAACTCAACAGATTTAGCTTCCGAACCTAACTTCTCACTCCACACACAGCGAATCCCGTCCATTTGGCACCTTGGCCTGCTTCTCCATCACCACCTTGGGCTGGCAGCGGCAGCTGGCCTGTCTGCTAGTGGCCTAGCGCCAACTTGCGTTGGCTGCAACCATCCGATGTTGGCCAGCCTGTGTACAGAGGCCGAAAGATAGAGACGGCACCGACGGTAAGGCGGGCTCCGGATAGCACATGCATCAATGGCGTCGGAGAGGCGTCTCCTGCCGGTGGGGATGATGTGTCGGTGCTGGTCGCGAGGGAAGTACTCCTTTTGGACGGCGAGCCGGCTGAGGCGGTAGGGGTGGCGGCAGTCAGTCGGGTAGGTCGATTCAGGGTAGATGGATGAAACACTTTCTTTGGCGGTAGCACTTCGGCTATGATGTGGGCAAACTCCAGATTTTCATTTTGGTGGATTTGGGCCTCGCTCCATGTTTTTGCACTACTCTCGAGCTCTCCTTCGAGAATTCAACTTCTTCGATTCATACAGGCCCTACATGGCACACTCTTAGAAGAAGAGAGCGGAATCGCCACACGTGACCATCATAGGATGAGAAATCACCTTCTTAGATAACTGCTACATTTCCTGGTGCCTCCTAGTTCTACTATTTGCTTGTCTTCGTGCACCACCATAGGTAGCTTTGCTGGCAGGGTTTCTTTTGCCAGACTCCAGTCTTGGTCTCGCTTCTTCCTCCACTAGACGAGACATGCTCTTCTGTAATATTGGAGAGAGCAACTGAACAAACTCAGCTACCGCAATAGAAGAGTAACTCAAGGGTGCATCTGAGACGGTATATATACATCTGTTCAGCCTGGGAAGGACTTACATAGCTCTCAGAAAACGAGAAACTAGAACGAAAAGGATCTCTATATAACTATATAGAGATGACGGTGCACATTGCCAATACGTAGGGGGTTTTGCAAGGCAAACAGCTGGTACTTATTAGTTGTGTCTTGTGTGACTTTGCACTCGTGTGTACTAGTTGGATTGATTTTTCTAGGAAGTACTACAGATTATTGACAAAAAAATCCCATTGCCTTTCTCGGAGTCGATGATCGACACCGAGATCTGATCTTTTGTTAGAAGAAACCACCCCGGGTCAGTTGCAGTAAGTGCTTGAAACAGAGTGATTTTGCATGGGAAACATCTACACATGAGTTCCCAGTGGCAATCTGATACCAGCAAATAAAAACCAGTAAGCCCATCAAATCAAATACTCTCAAATCACATCAGATATGGAACAAAAAAATAGAATCAAATCATACAGCTTTTAAGATGGTGCACTCCTATTGTAAGAGGAATCAACTAGTTCCAGGTGGGAGCCTCAATGCTTCTGAATTGAATAGCTAACAAATTCACCAGCACAAGTCCTAACAAATTGCATGACAAGATATATAATCCTGCTAGCACCGCAGGCCGCAGCTACCTGGTTCACATTTGGTGTGGTGAGCAAAGATCAGCACGCAAATTCAAATACCCTGTATCCTTAACCTGAAGCTATCTTGCCAACTTGTTAAGTTAGCATCCTGACTTAATGACATTGTAGCAAGCTATCTACTTAATCTAGTTAATTATTATTAAAGGTGAATGCAATGTCTGTGCAAGCTTTGATACAACTAATGAAAGTTCTACAACTATTTAAAGGTAGTGCTATTGGCAGTGGGCAGTAACATTGTCCAAAGCTTCAGATGTACAAACAAGAATGCCTCCAAACTAGACAGTGACTTAGGGCCTGTTCGGAGTCTCGCCACTCCGCACGACTCCGCTCCCGGAGTGGGCCGAGCTTCAGTTGAAAACAATGGAGCGGAGAAACAGATGCTCCACAGATGCTCGTATTTCTCGGAGTGGTGGATTGCCGAACAGGCACTTAGTAGCCGTACCAAATCACCTAAAATGTCCAAATGCGATGTAAGTACCTTTTAGATTAAAAGGTTAAGACATCCAAATCTTCATTAAGAAAGAGTTGAAACAGGGAAGGCACATGAAACTGGTGAGATCGGCCTCCTCGTAGTATGCGTCCACCAGCTCGTACTGGTCGCGCTTGTGCTCGGCCCTCTGCTCCTCCAGATCCACCGCCACGTCCTCCTCCTGCTGCTCTCTGACCGCAGGCTCGACCGCTGCCAACAGCGGCCAAAGCAGTCATAGCAGATGGTGCACCGCCACCCGTTGCCGCTACGACGCCCTCGGCCGCGCCAACCATGGCGGCAACGACGACGGAGGCTTCTCCTCTGCTTCTACGGCTGTGTCCTTCTCTGTCGCTGCGTCTTCATGCCCGGTCTTCATATTCCGACGACGAAGGGACGAGGGTGGTGCAGGAAGGTAAGAGGTTGGTGGATTGTACTCCCTCCATCCGGAAATACTTGTCATCAAAATGGATAAAAGGGGCGTATCTAGACGTATTTTAGTTCTAGATATATCTCTTTTTATCCATTTTGATGACAACTATTTTCGAACTGAGGGAGTACGAGGTAGGGTTTGAGGGGAGGGGAGAGGGTTTTTTGCTGATTTGAGGAAGAAAAGTAGGAGGCGTGGGAGAGGGGGGGAGGCGCGGGTGGGGGGAGACTGCCAAATAAAGACGTGGGTGGACGTTTGGAGTTCTCGAGACTAGACACGTGGCGTCGTGCACTCGTGCACGCTCCCACTACTTTCCTTTTTTTGTCTTGTTTATTTTTGGCAAAAAATACATATTGTTTTTTTACAAGTGCAAAAGTTACATTTAGGTACTCCCAAACCAAACTTGATCTCCTCTGACACACAGACGCTATGACAGCCGACATGTAGCAATAATATTCACATTGCACGTGTCAATACCAATTCTCATCCCAAACCAATTCTCATTGCATTCCAAAGAAATTAACTATTCAGAGTATTTCTATTGTTGACACATAACATGTGGGCCCACATGAGCATGCACCAAACTTGATCTCCTTCGACACACATACGGTAGGAGGCAGGCATGTAGCAATAATATTCACATTGCACATGTTGATACCATCTTGGCCAAGATGCAACAATCTTTGTCTCATTGAACTCACACATATTGCACACACATTGCACTCCAAGATGCGACAATGGGCCGACATGTATCAATATGGATCTCTTTGCACTAGCAGTTGGTATGAGGATCACCTGCACCAATAGTTACTGAAAGCATGGTAGCTTTCTGATCACCTGCACCAATATATCATCAGGTGAAAAAATGTGCAGGAGGCCATCTGAGGATCACCTACACCAATATATCATCTTGAAGGACGTTTTTTTGACATGCTTCAAATGTTACCAAATTTTTTCTACGGACTTGTATGAACATGAAAATCATGCAATGCCAAGTTTGGTAGCTTTCTGATGTTGTATGGATTTTCAAGCTTTCGGTGATGATATGCTAACTTGATGTTGGTTCCAGATTATATGTAAATGCATTAGTCATACAACTAAATGTAGATGTCTGAAATTCACAGAATACTTGTATGCTAAGTACTGCAAGGATCTGATATTCAAAAGACATTGGTTAACAGAATCTCTACTTTAAAGATACTACAAACATAAGCTACTCAGAGAAGCATAGATACCGCTGTTGTCAGAAAAGGATCCATCCCTCCCACCCATCCAGCAGCTGACGCAAACAGTATAAACCCAGCACAAGCGCCATGCAAGAACCAGTTTTTAGTGCACTACGTAGTACATTACCCAAAAAGAAAAGACATAAAAACAAAGCAGAACAAGCTTTTCTCTAGCAAGAGATTGTCTTCAGATGCTTTCAGCACGTCCAGCCTCAAAGATAAACCAGCATCGGCACCCCTATCCCCCATCCATGCGTAGTACATCTGAAGATCTCCCATGCAACCTGCTCAACTTCTTTTAAGCCTGCCGTCATGTGCCTTATTTTTTCTTGGTCTTTTTGCAACACATTCCAATCATGCAAATTTTTACTAATCATATTAATAGGAACACATAGATCAACCACCCTCATACTATCAAACAACACTCTAATTCTAAGTTTTGATAAACTCCAAAAAGTAGCATAAATGCCTACTATCATGAGACTCATATCACTTTTAACCAATTTCCCAAACCAAACGGCAAATATATTTTACATGTTGTTAGGGATGCCATGCATCCCAAAAGAACCTTTCATCGGCATCCATAACATCTTGGCCTTCCACGAAAAGAGCATTTGCTGTCTCCAAGCCACACCCCTTTTTCTAAGTTATTCTTTGTTAGGATGCTATCTATCAACACGAGCCAGAAGAAAACTTTCAATCTGGGAGGCATTTTAACTTTCACCCATATCTATAGCCTTGCAGACCTCTAAGCATTTAACTAGGGCATACTTATTTCTACCAATATTCTTTCGCCAGTACAACCTAGCCCAAAAATAAACCATCCTCTTATTCACCCCAGCCGCCCAACCATAAAAAGACATCATATAACAGGGAATACTAGTTAGGAATGTTTAAATCAAAGTAATTCTGCTAGCACTGCCCAACAATCTGCCCTGCCAAGTATCACATTTTCTCTTCACGAGGTTTCCAATGCTTATTTCTAGTTCTTTTTTATCATTAGGAAGCCCTAAATATTTTAAAGGGAGGTTACCTATAGGGCAGGTGAACATCATAGAATATTACATTTTAATTTTTGCAGCCTCCTCGGTATACATAAATATGAGCAACACATCTTTATGGCAAGTCTTAGTGAAACAGGGTGAAACACAGATTAACGGTATCAAACCTACTTTGAACTTCTCAAACAATAAGTAAGCAAATGATAAAATCATGAAAATGACATGTACATGCGGTACACAAGGATTAACAAAACAACTACATGAGATGTAACCTAAATCACGAAATTACTGGCATCTTCATATTAATATCAGCAACATTGACATGCCATCTTTGTAAGCTTAGGTCAGTAGCTTATCATGTGTTTCATGGCATGGAAATAATTTTAATAAGAAATGGGAATGAAAATGACCCAAACACATGTACAAACTTAGGCCATATGGTGCATGGATTAATTCAAACAAAAATGACAAAATGCCAAGTTATGCAAAATATCATGCACCAAAACTTATCCGAATGACAAAATAAATGAAGGAAATATGCCCTAGAGGCAATAATAAAGTTGTTATTTTATATTTCCTTATTTCATGATAAATGTTTATTATTCATGCTAGAATTGTATTAACCAGAAACTTGATACATGTGTGGATACATAGACAAAATACCGTGTCCCTAGTAAGCCTTGATACGTCTCCAACATATCTATAATTTTTGATTGTTCCATACTATTATATTACCCGTTTTGGATGTTTATGGGCTTTACTAAGCATTTTTATATTATTTTTGGGACTAACCTGTTAACCGGAGGCCCAGCCCAAATTGCTGTTTTTTTGCCTATTTCAGTGTTTCGCAGAAAAGGAATATCAAACGGAGTCCAAACGGAATGAAACCTTCGAAAGAGTTATTTTTGGAACAAACGCAATCCAGGAGACTTGGAGTGGACGTCAAGAAGCAATCGAGGAAGCCACGAGGCAGCGAGGCACGCCCTAGGGGGGTGGGCGCGCCCCCACCCTCATGGGCCCCTCGTGGCTCCCCTGACCGACTTCCTTCGCCTATATATATATACATACCCTGAAAACATCCAGGAGCACCACGAAACCCTATTTCCACCGTCGCAACCTTCTGTACTCGTGAGATCCCATCTTGGAGCCTTTTCCGGTGCTCCGCTGGAGGGGGAATCGATCACGGAGGGCTTCTACATCAACACCATAGCCTCTCCGATGAGTTGTGAGTAGTTTACCTCAGACCTTCGGATCCATAGTTATTAGCTAGATGGCTTATTCTCTCTCTTTGAATCTCAATACAAAGTTCTCCTCGATCTTCTTGGAGATCTATTCGATGTAACTCTTTTTGCGGTGTGTTTGTCGAGATAAATATTTGAATCTCCTCTGAATTCTTTTATGTATGATTGGTTATCTTTGCAAGTCTCTTTGAATTATCAGTTTGGTTTGGCCTACTAGATTGATCTTTCTTACAATGGGAGAAGTGCTTAGCTTTGGGTTCAATCTTGCGGTGTCCTTTCCCACTGACAGCAGGGGCAGCAAGGCATGTGTTGTATTGTTGCCATCGAGGATAAAAAGATGGGGTTTATATCATATTGCTTGAGTTTATCCCTCTACATCATGTCATCTTTCCTAATGCGTTACTCTGTTCTTATGAACTTAATATACTAGATGCATGCTGGATAGCGGTCGATGTGTGGAGTAATAGTAGTAGATGCAGAATTGTTTCGATCTACTTGTCGCAGACGTGATGCCTATATACATGATCATGCCTAGATATTCTCATAACTATGCACTTTTCTATCAATTGCTCGATAGTAATTTGTTCACCCACCGTAATACTTATGCTATCTTGAGAGAAGCCACTAGTGAAACCTATGGCCCCCGAGTCTATTTTCCATCATATAAGTTTCCAATCTACTTTATTTTGCAATCTTTACTTTTCAATATATATCATAAAAATACCAAAAATATTTATCTTTTTATTATGTCTATCAGATCTCACTTTCGCAAGTGGCCGTGAAGGGATTGACAACCCCTTTATTGCATTGGTTGACATGTTCTTGTTTGTTTCTGTAGGTACGAGGGACTTGCGTGTAGCCTCCTACTAGATTGATACCTTGGTTCTCAAAAACTAAGAAAAATACTTACGCTACTTTGCTGCATCACCCTTTCCTCTTCAAGGGAAAACCAACGCAGTGCTCAAGAGGTAGCAAGAAGGATTTCTGGCGCCGTTGTCGGGGAAGTCTTCGCACAAGTCAAGACATACCAAGTACCCATCACAAACTCTTCTCCCTGGCATTACATTATTTGCCATTTGCCTCTCGTTTTCCTCTCCCCCACTTCACCCTTGCCACTTTATTCGCCCTCTCTTTTCCGTTTGCCTCTTTTCCGCTTGCCCGTTGTGTCCTTGTGTGTTGGATTGCTTGTCACGATGGCTCAAGATAATACTAAATTGTGTGACTTTTCCAATACCAATAATAATAATTTCCTTAGCACTCCGATTGCTCCTCTTACAGATGCTGAATCTTGTCAAATTAATGCTGCTTTGTTGAATCTTGTCATGAAAGATCAATTCTGTGGGCTTCCTAGTGAAGATGCCGCTGCTCATCTAAACAACTCTCTTGATTTGTGTGATATGCAAAAGAAAAAAGATGCGGATTATGATATTGCTAAATTGAGGCTATTTCCGTTTTTGCTAAGAGATCGTGCTAAAACTTGGTTTTCGTATTTGCCTACAAATAGTATTGATTCATGGAATAAGTGCAAAGATGCTTTTATCTCTAAGTATTTTCCTCCTGCTAAGATTATCTCTCTTAGAAATGATATTATGAATTTTAAACAACTTGATCATGAACATGTTGCACAATCTTGGGAGAGGATGAAATTAATGATTCACAATTGCCCTACACATGGATTAAATTTATGGATGATCATACACATTTATGCTGGATTGAATTTTGCTTCTAGAAATCTTTTAGATTCGGCTGCGGGAGGCACTTTTATGGAAATCACTTTAGAAGAAGCTACTAAACTCTTAGATAATATTATGGTTAATTATTCTCAATGGCACACCGAAAGATCTACTAGTAAAAAGGTTCATGCGATAGAAGAGATTAATGTTTTGAGTGGAAAGATGGATGAACTTATGAAATTGTTTGCTAATAAGAGTGCTCCTATTGGTCCTAATGATATGACTTTGTCTACTTTGATTGAGAATAATAATGAATCTATGGATGTGAATTTTGTTGGTATGAATAATTTTGGTAACAACGCTTATAGAGGTAACTTTAATCCTAGGCCGTTTCCTAGTAATTCCTCTAATAATTATGGTAATTTCTACAACAACTCTTATGGAAATTTCAATAAGATGCCCTTTGATTTTGAGATTAGTGTTAAATAATTTATGATCTCTCAAGAGAATTTCAATGCTTTGCTTGAAGAAAAATTGCCTAAGATTGATGAGTTGGCTAGGAACGTGGATAGAATTTCTCTTGATGTTGATTATTGAAACTTAGATCTATTCCACGTAAGCATGATATCAATGAGTCTCCCAAAGCCATGAGAATTCCCATTGATGAGTGCAAAGAAAGAACCGCTAGGATGCGTGCTAAGAAAGATTGCTTTGTAAAAGCGTGTTCTTCTAGTTTTCATGACAATAATGATGAAGATCTAAAAGTGATTGATGTGTCCCCTATCAAATCTTTGTTTTGCAATATGAATCTTGATAAAGATGGGACTAGAGATGAGTTAACTTTAGTTAAAAGGAGTCCTAATGATTCGGAGTTTTTAGATCTTAATGCAAAATTTGGTAAAAGTGGGATTGGAGAGGTCAAAACTTTACATAGCATTTGGATCTCAAGGAATTTAATTATGATAATTGTTCTTTAATATATTATATTTCCTTGTTGCAATCTGTGTTAAATTCTCCTCATGCTTATAGTCAAAATAAATCTTTTACCAAACATATTGTTGATGCTTTGATGCAATCTTATGAAGAAAAACTTGAATTAGAAGTTTCTATCCCTAGAAAACTTTATGATGAGTGGGAACCTACTATTGAAATTAAAATTAAAGATCATGAATGCTATGCTTTGTGTGATTTAGGTGCTAGTGTTTTCACGATTCCAAAAACTTTGTGTGATGTGTTAGGTTTCCGTGATTTTGATGATTGCTCTTTAAACTTGCACCTTGCGGATTCCACCATTAAGAAACCTATGGGATGGATTAATGATGTTCTTATTGTTGCAAATAGGAATTATATGCTCGTAGATTGCATTGTTCTTGATATAGATTGCAATCTTTCATGTCCTATTATTCTTGGTAGACCTTTCCTTAGAACGATTGGTGCAATTATTGATATGAAGGAAGGAAATATTAGATTCCAATTTCCATTGAGGAAAGGCATGGAACACTTTCCTAGGAAGAAAATCAAATTACCTTATGAATCTATTATGAGAGCCAGCTATTAATTGAATACCAAAGATGGCAATACTTAGATCTATTCTCCTTTTATGCCTAGCTAGGGGCGTTAAACGATAGCGCTTGTTGGGAGGCAACCCAATTTTATTTTTGTCCTTTACTTTTTGCTCCTGTTTAGTAATAAATAATTCATCTAGCCTCTGGTTAGATGTGGTTTTGTGTTTTAGTTAGTGTTTGTGCCAAGTAGAACCTATAGGATCATCTTGGGTGATAGTTAATTTTATCTTGCTGAAAAACAGAAATTTTTGCGTGCACGAGAATAATTTTAATAAATCACAGAAACATGTTTTTTAGTTGATTGTTTTTGTAGAAGATTAATAGACAAATTGAATATGACTTCCTATTTTGTTAGGATTTGTATAGTTCCAGAAGTATTCTAAAGTTACAGATTTCTACAGACTAGTCTATTTTTGACAGATTCTGTTTTTCGTGTGTTGTTTGCTTATTTTGATGAATCTATGGCTAGTATCGGGGGGTATGAACTATACAGAAGTTGGAATATAGTAGGTTTAACACCAATATAAATAAAGAATGAGTTCATTACAGTACCTTAAAGTGGTGGTTTGCTTTCTTGCACTAACGTAGGTCATGAGATTTTCTGTTGAGTTTTGTGTTGTGAAGTTTTCAAGTTTTGGGTAAAGATTTGATGGATTATGGAATAAGGAGTGGAAAGAGCCTAAGCTTGGGGATGCACAAGGCACCCCAAGGTAAAATTCAAGGACAACCAAAATCCTAAGCTTGGGGATGCCCCGGAAGGAATCCCCTCTTTCGTCTTCGTCTATCGGTAACTTTACTTGTAACTATATTTTTATTCACCACATGATATGTGTTTTGCTTGGAGCGTCTTGTATGATTTGAGTCTTTGCTTTTTAGTTTACCACAATCATCCTTTCTGTACACACCTTTTGGGAGAGACACACATGAATCGGAATTTATTAGAATACTCTATGTGCTTCACTTATATCTTTCGAGCTAGACAGTTTTCCTCTAGTGCTTCACTTATACCTTTTTAGAGCACGTCGGTGGTTTTATTTAGTAGAAATTATTGATCTCCCATGCTTCACTTATATTATTTTGAGAGTATTTTAGAACAGCATGGTATTTGCTTTGGTTATAAAATTATTCCTAATATGATGGGCATCCAAGTTGGGTATAATAAAAACTATCATAAAGAGTGCATTGAATACTATGATCAATTTGATACTTGATAATTTTTTTTGAGATATAAAGGTGGTAATGTTAGAGTCATGCTAGTTGGGTAATTATGAAATTGAGAAATACTTGTTTTAAAGTTGGCAAGTCCCGTAGCATGCACGTATGGTAAAAGTTGTGTAACAAATTTGTAGCACGGGGTGCTCTTTGATTGCCTTCCTTATGTGTGGAGGCCGGGATCGCGCAATGGTTAAATCCTTGTAAGTGCATCTAGTGCCACCCCTAGTTGGTTTTGGAGTATTGACGACAAAGTTGGTTGAGGGACTAATGTGTTTGTGAGAATTGCAGGATAACGCAGGTAGTGTCCCTCATTGATTCGGTTTACCTACCGGAGATGACCCCTAAAAATGTATGAAGACATTGAAGACAATGGTGGTATGTGAAGATATTCACATTGAAGACTATGACATGATTAGACATTGAGTGATGACTATGGAGCGCGAAGACTGTGTTGTTTCGTTGTTTCCTTTTCTTCTGTGTTGAGTCATAGGAACCACCGTACTGTTAAGTGGGGTCCAAGTGAACTAAGTCAGAGTGACTGAAGTGATGCTCAACCCAAATCCTATGTCTTCGAGCGAAGACAATGACAGCAAATCTTATCCAGAGTTGGATGAGTCAACTTTGCTTGTAGACCAAGTAAAGTTGCCATGTGTGTTTGAAATCTGACCGTTGGAACACGTGTCAGTTCCTTAGTGACCCAGGGTCATTTCGGACATATCAGGTCGGGTTGCCTTGTGGCTATAAATAGCCCACCCCCTACACCATAAATTGGTGGCTGCTCAGAGTTAGTTGACGGCTTTTGTCATTTTGAGAGCAACCCACCTCAAAGCCTTTGAGAGAGAAATCCTTGCGAGGACAAAGCCCAAACACCCAGAGCCAAAGAGTGTTAGGCATCACTGAAGTCTTTCTGTTTGTGTGACCTGAAGACTTATTACACTTGAGGACTGCGTATCCTCCAGCTGGTTAGGCGTCACGTTCTGAGCATCCAAGAGTCATTGTGGATTGCCGGTGAACGAAGTCTGTGAAGGTTCGGAAGTCTACCTTTAAGACTTACTAGAGTAATTGGGCGAGGACTGTGTGTCCTTAGCTCAAGGGGAATAAGGTGAAGACGCGGTCTTCTGAGTTGAATCTCAGCCTCCCTACCTAGACGTACAGTTGTCACATCAACTAGAACTGGTCCAACAAATCATGTGTCTTCAACAAGTGATTGGTTCTATCTCTTCCCTCCCTTTACTTTGAGTTTGTCTTCGTGAAGTCATTGCTTATTTGTCTTATCTGTTTGACTTCATTGCTTGACTACTATCGTTCATTGGCTTCATACTATCTTCCATCCTGATCCTTACTACCTAGCTGCTATTAGTCTTTGTACGTTCACATTATTGCATACCTGACTACGGCTTGCTTGTTGTAGTTTATCTTCCGCTGCATATCAATTAGGTCATTTCTATTGTTTGTCTTCGAAACTTCCACGTTTTAAAGACTTGGATAAAATCGCCTATTCACCCCCCTCTAGTCGATAACTAGCACTTTCAATTGGTATCAGAGCAACGTACTCCCTTGTTCTGTGTGCTTCGGTTTAACCACCTGGAGTTTAGCCATGTCGACTGTAGGGATAATCAAAGTCTCCGCTGCTTGCCCCGTGTTCGATGGAACTGAATATCCCTTCTGGAAGAATAAGATGGGCATGCATCTTGAAGCCATTCATGTCGACCTATGGTATGTCGTCAAGAACGGCGTTCCCAAAACTGGTGAAGGTGTCACCCCTACTGATGTCAAGAAGTTCATTCAACTAGACTCCACTGCAAAGAACATCATCTGTGGTCATCTGACCAAAGGACAGTATGGCCGTGTGAGTGCTCTGGAAACGTCAAAGCTAGTCTGGGACTGGCTATCCAAGGTCAACGAAGGCGTCTCTACACAGAGAGACCAGAGGATCAGTGTTCTTCGCAATCTCTTCAACCGCTTCAAGAGAAACGCCAATGAAAATGTCCAGCTCACGTTTGATCGCCTCACCGACATCACAAATGAGCTTCAGGCTCTTGGCGCCACTGAGATTACCAAGCATGAAATCGTCAAGACACTACTGAGATCACTTGACAGCTCCTTTGACACCCTTGCCCTCATGATACAAGAACGCCCTGACTTCAAGACACTCGATCCGTCTGATATACTTGAGAGGCTCAACACACATGAGTTTCAGCTTTCTGAGAAAAGAGATATCTATGGTCCCAATTATGGCCGAACTCGCGCTTTGAAGGCAAAAGTGGTTTCCTCATCTGAAGAAGAATCTGACTGCGGTTCTGATGATCCTGAAGACATTGGAAAGGAACTTGCCATGCTTGTGAAGAAGTTACAGAAGTTCACCAAGAAGAAGGGCTTCAGAAAGTCTTCACGATCCAGTTCGAGAAATGATGAAGCTTCCACTCAAGACAACAAGAAGAGAACATGTCACAAGTGTAAGAAGCCTGGGCACTACATCTCTAAGTGTCCACAGTGGGACAATGAGAAGAAGAAGAAGAAGAGCAAAGAATATGATTCTGATGACAAGAAGAAGAAATTTTCAAAGTCTTCTTCCAAGTCCTCATCAAGGTCTTCGTCTCATAAGAAGAGCTCATCTGGCAAGGCTCGTGCTTTTGTTGGCAAGGAAATGGATTCAGAAGAGGAGTCTGCTTCTGAGGAGGTGGAGGTGGAGTCTGAAGAAGAGTCCGACCCTGGCGTTGCAAGTCTGGCTCTAGCCACAGCCTATGTTGCCAAGTCCATCTTCAACACTGAAAACAATGACTTCCACACCAACACTGAAGCTGATGACATGGACGATCCTGCTCCCACCTACTGCTTCATGGCACGTGGTGCCAAGGTAAAATCACGTGATGCTTACTTTCAAACATCAAGTGAAGATGACTCTGATTGTGAATCCAAACCCAGCTACAAAACACTTGCTAAAATTGCTACTGAACAACAAAGGGCTATGGAACATACTCAAAAACTGTTAGACAAAAGCAATGACCCGTTGGACGCGGAAATGACACGTTCACAGTCCTTAGTTGAAGACATAAAAAATCTTCATGTTAAGTACCAAGAACTTGAAAGTCTTCATGAGACGCTCTCAACCACTTATGAAAAGCTCTCCTATGATTATCTTCAAAGGAAGCAAGAGCTTGAGAAATTGAAAGCGACTCATGAAGATCTTTAAAAAGAGAATGAGTCATTTCGCGCTCAACAGATCAGTTCCACTCAGGACGGATTTGAGCCACCATGTTTAAAATGCATTGAGAGTGATAACACTACCTCTGTTGCTGAATGTTCCAATGCCGCTACTGTTGCATTGTCTTCAACTACTGATGTGGAAACTAACCCCTCTATGGAGGATACCACTGCTATTGCTGGTGAAAATGCTAGGTTGAAGACATTGCTTGAAACATGGATGTATAAAAGTCTGAAAGGACATCAGACACTTTGTGATGTCCTCAAAAAGCAGATTCTGAACCGAAACCCTAGGAAAGAGCGTGTTGGGTTCGAGAGGAAAATGAATGCTGATGGTTCTTACTGGAAGCCTGAGCAGTATCCCAAAACCACATGGGTTGCTGCAAAGGAACCTTCAGTGGATCCATCCACTTTATCTGGCTTTACCTGTGCTAATCCTATTATCATTGTTGAATCCTTTGATGCAAACTATAAACTCTTCAAAAATCAGAATGGTGAAGTGTTTGCCAGGTATATTGTTACTAACTGCAGGAACGGACCACCTATGAAGAAGATCTGGGTTCCCAAAAGCTATCTTGAGAATCTTCCAGTGAATGTCATCATGACACCACCTGGGAAGAAGACAAACCCCAGACCAAAGGCATCATATGGTCCAACGGCTTCATATGGATACATGACTCACCTGAGTCACCGTAACGCCAATGTTTTGCAGGGAAGTCGTACTCAAACTTATGAATATGAGCATGTGTCTTCAAATCGCTATGTTCATAGAACTAAGAACTTTTCTGCTTATTCATATGAGTATCATTCATCTCCTGCAAGGATATTTGCTAGGGCTCCAAAGCCGAAATTCTCAGATTCTGCACTTAGACTCATTGCTTCTAAGCCAGCCCTGAAGATGTGGGTGGTGAAGAAGAATTAACTCTCTTTTGCAGAATATGGTCTCCAGCCAGCAATCAAAGGCGTCCGATACTATTGCTGGGGACCTAAAACACATTAAGGGATGCATGATAAAATGACTTACTATGTATTCCAAATATGAATCGCTTACCTGTCATACTGTGTGTTCTAACCTTGATCTAAGCTGTGATAATCCTAGTGTGCATCAAATGCTTATGCTTCACAACATACCTTGTGAAGCCTATCCTCCTAACTGCACTGTAGGGTATGACACCTCATGCTTCAGAATAGATTATGGACAGCGGATGCACTAATCATATGACTGGTGATCGAAGTCTTCTCATGGACTCAACCTTACGTCCATCTGACAAGAGTCAAATCACATTTGCTGACACTGGTAAAAGCAAGGTATTGGGTCTAGGTAGAGTTGCAATCTCAAAGGATCAACACATGGATAAAGTGATGCTTGTTGAATCCCTTGGGTTCAACTTAATGTCTGTCTCAATGCTTTGTGACTTAAACATGATTGTGCTATTCGGAAAATATGGTTGCCTTGTACTAATGGAATCTGACAAGTCTCTAGTCTTTGAAGGGTATAGGAAAGATGATCTATACATGGTAGATTTCTCAGCAGGTCCACAACTTGCCGTATGTCTTCTTGCAAAAGCTTCAGAATGCTGGCTCTGGCATCGGAGGCTGGGGCATGCTGGCATGAGGAACTTACACACACTCGTCAAGAAGAAGCATGTCATAGGCATCGAAGGTGTCAAGTTCAAGAAAGATCATTTGTGTGGTGCCTGCGAAGCTGGAAAGATGACTAGGGCGAAGCACCCCTCGAAGACAATCATGACGACATCTCAACCCTTCGAGCTGTTACACATGGACTTATTTGGCCCTACTCACTACTCTACCCTCACAACAACAGCTTGTCTCTATGGCTTCGTCATTGTTGATGACTACTCAAGATATACATGGGTGCACATAATTCTCTACAAGACTGAAGTACAAGATGTCTTCAGACGATTCTCCAATCGAGCCATGAACAATTATGGCGTCAAGATCAAGCATATCAGAAGTGATAACGGCACTGAATTCAAGAACACCGAGCTTGATCTTTATCTGGATACAATGGGAATCACTCATGAGTTTTCTGCTCCATACACACCTCAGCAAAATGGCATTGTAGAGCGCAAGAACAGAACCCTCATTGAGATGGCTCGAACAATGCTCGACGAGTACAAGACACCAAGAAAGTTCTGGCCTGAAGCTATTGACACAGCTTGTCACATCATCAACCGTGTCTACATCCATAAGCTTCTGAACAAAACATCCTATGAGCTCCTTACTGGCAAGAAGCCAAATGTCAGTTACTTCAGAGTCTTTGGTGCTAGGTGTTGTATCAAGGATCCCCATCACAAGTCAAAATTTGCATCTAAAGCTCACGAAGGCTTCATGCTCGGTAATGGAAAGGACTCGCACTCTTACAGAGTCTTCAACCTCTTTCACTACAAGATTGTTGAAACTGTGGACGTGCGATTTGATGAAACCAATGGTTCACAACAAGAGCTCCTGCCAAGCACATTAGATGAAGCTCCTCCCAGCGAATCTATCAAACTGATGGGAACTGGTGAAATCATGCCTTCTGAAGCACAGACTAAAGAGGACCTTATCATTTCTGCACCAAACCATCCTGAAGACAATGCTTAGACCGAAGACAATCCTCCCAATGATGACAATGATCAGCATGGGCAAGGTCTTCGTCCAGTTCATCCTCGTGTTGCAAATGAAGTACAGATTGAGAAGATAATTGATAGCATCAATGCACCTGGTCCACTTACTCGCTCAAGGGCAACACAGTTAGCAAATTTCTGTGGGCATTTTTCATTCGTGTCAATATCAGAACCCAAGAAAGTTGTTGAAGCCTTTATGGAACCTGAATGGATTCAAGCCATGCAAGAAGAACTTCAACAGTTCAAGCTGAATAATGTTTGGGAACTTGTCAAGCGCCCTGACCCTCACAAGCATAACATTATTGGCACTAAATGGATATATCGAAACAAGCAAGATGAGCATGGTCAAGTCATCAGAAACGAAGCACGTCTTGTGGCTCAAGGATATACTCAAGTTGAAGGAATTGACTTCGATGAAACATTTGCTCCTGTAGCAAGGCTTGAAGCTATTCGTATACTGCTAGCCTATGCTAATCGCCACAACATCTTGCTATATCAAATGGATGTGAAGAGTGCATTCCTCAACCGCAAGATTGAAGAAGAAGTGTACGTTGCTCAAGCACCTGGCTTTGAAGATCCAAAACATCCTGATATGGTGTACAAACTTAACAAAGCACTATATGGTCTCAAACAAGCTCCTCGCGCTTGGTATGATACGATCAAAGACTTCCTGAAGAGCAAAGGCTTCAAACCTGGATCCCTCAATCCCACACTCTTCACGAAGACATATGATGGTGAACTGTTTGTGTGCCAAATATATGTGGATGACATTATCTTCGCCTGCACCAACCAGAAGTATAGTGATGAGTTTGGATACATGATGCAAGAGCAATATCAGATGTCCATGATGGGTGAGCTGAAGTTCTTCCTTGGTCTTCAAATTCGTCAGCAAAGGAATGGCATCTTCATATCTCAAGAAAAATATTTCAAATACTGTCTGTAGAAGTTTGGAATGCAAGATTGCAAAGGATACACGACGCCAATGCCAGCCTAACACCATCTTGGTCCCGACGACAATGGTAAAGAGTTCGATCAAAAGGTATACCGCTCCATGATTGGTTCTTTACTTTACCTATGTGCATCTAGGCCAGATATTATGCTTAGTGTTTGCATGTGTGCTCGATTCCAAGCGGCACCAAAGGAATCGCATCACTTAGCTGTGAAGCGAATTCTTAGATATTTGGCTTACACCCCAACACTCGGATTATGGTATCCAAAGGGCTCCAGATTTGATCTGGTTGGATTCTCGGATGCTGATTATGCTGGTGACAAGGTCGATCGCAAGTCTACATCAGGCACATGTCACTTTCTGGGACGATCACTTGTCTGTTGGTCTTCAAAGAAGCAAAACTGTGTATCACTCTCAACTGTTGAATCTGAATACATTGCTGCTGGATCTTGCTGCGCTCAGCTTCTGTGGATGAAGCAAACTCTCAAGGACTATGGCGTCAATCTGAAACAAGTACCTCTCTTCTGCGACAACGAAAGCACCATCAAGATTTCCAACAATCCAGTTCAACACTCGAAGACAAAGCACATTGAAATTCGTCATCACTTTCTCAGAGATCATGTCATGAAGAAAGATATTGACATCATTCACGTCAACACTGAAGAGCAAGTGGCAGATATCTTCACAAAGCCCTTGGATGAGAAAAGGTTTTGCTAGTTATAGTGTGAGCTAAATATCTTGGAATCCTCAAATGTCCTGTGATCAGGCACACATCCTAACACTTATGCATGTTGATGACTTAGATGTGCAACACACGAAGTAAAGTATATCTTCAATCAATGAAGACTTACATTCTGAGTGTGAATACATTAACATGGAATTTGACTTCGGAGCGCCACGATAATTGTGCGCCGTGTCTGGGTCTAATACTTCCTATACGGCGGGTAACACCACCACCAAATTTCTTGGTTTGAACTGTTTCACTCATGGCGTTATTGTTGAATATCTTGGCATATTGATTTGTCTTCAACTTTCAACTAATCTTCATATATACTAGTACTCTATCCTCTACAGCATTCACTTATAGCTATGTCTTCATTTGTGAATTTTTGAACTAAGTGAATATGATCGGACCCTAATCTCTCTATGCTTTCTGTCTCAAACTCTATCTATCCAAATCATATGCATTCTATTGAAACTGTCAAATGTCTTCTCTGCATCCTTGTCAGCAGAAGACACAAAGACAAACATCAAGTCCTTTTAAATGATTCATCTTTATTGTTGAAATCCGGAGAAGCTGGAACAACCATCCGACAAACTTGGCGGGCGTGGGAACGTGGGACAACTCTGAGTATGTTGCATGCTTGCCACGTGTCCCACGGATGTGAACAGGCAGGGGCACCTGCGTAATTGTGCTATGCTGCACACCTACTTATAAATACGTGTCCCCTGTGGTCAAGAAAACCTTCTTCCACCTCTCCACCTCGTCAAAACCCTAGCGCCACCGCTAGCTCTCGACAACGCCGGCGACGAAGCGCTTAGCTACCGCGACTTCTCCGACGCCGTCCTCACGCCGGCCGCGGGCATCGTCCTCTCCGCCGCCGCCGTAGGTGTCCTCCGTCGCCAAGTTAGGGCACGGTGGATTGAACTGCTCGGTCTCCTATTCATCCCATCTAGCAGTTCTTCGTGTGGTAAATATAACTCTATTTTTACCATCTTTTTGATCCTCAATGATTCATCCTATTTACCAAAATTGGTTTTTGTCTACACAATGTTAGATCTATTCTGTCTGCATCTCATACTGCCTAGTAAATTCACTTAAGCTTCATATATAGTTAGATTCCTCACTTGTACTTATTCACGATTCGTACAAATCTGGAACCAACTCTCAACATATAAGTGAATGTCTTTGCAACATGAGGTCAATGTCTTCAAACTGATTTATCTTCAAAATCTTCTGAGAATGCATATGACCTCTTCCCCTTCCCTCGCATCTTAATGCTGTCACAGGTACATGTTCGTGGGAGAATCCCTTGGTTCTCATAGTCTGCATTCGTTTGCAGAATTCTTACAGCAACACATTAACTCTCCTGAAGCTAGTTCCTGTTTGACCAGCAAGAGAAAGCCCTTGAAGCCTTTGAACATATTGAAGCCATTCAGTTTGAAGTTCATGGCTGCAGAAAAATCAGTAAGGAAGGGTGGCAGACATCGTCGAGGGGGAACATCAAAAGATTTGCCTGATGACCTCGCAGAAATCTACAAGACAGATCCTGAAGAGGATTATAATCAGCGCAAGACCCAAATCCAATGGATTCGACGCTATTGGGCTGAACAGTGGTTCAAGTACAAGTTCGTGACCCAGGAGTACGCCGAGAAAAATGCGATCAAGAGTCCTTGGGGTGATATTCTCTATCGAGGCCTTCCCCCCAAGAACAAAGCTGAAGCTATTGCACAAGAATTCTATCCTTGTATGGTCCGTGGACCACAGCCTGAAAATGCCGATCCATCATCATTGCTCTGGTGTCGTGACGATAATCTCTTCAAGTGCAACTTCCAGTATGCAAAGGCATCGGCAAAGGAGAACAAAAAGTCATGGGGATTAGACTTCAATCCTGGTCCCTCTGCTCACCGTGAAGACGGCACACGTGAGGCAGAACAAAATGAAATCGGCCCCTTTTCAAACCTTGATGGCCTCATCTCATACATCTTGGTACAAGGTGCCAAAGTGGATCATTCTAATAATGATGCTGATACTGATGAAGCCCCAGCTCCTCCTCCGAGGCCGCATAAGCCAAAGAAAATTAAGGCTTCAACATCAGCTGTTCCTCCAAAAGCTTCACATGCGAAGCCACTGGCCACTGCACCTCCTGAAGACAGTGTGCAGTCTGAAGATCTATCACACATCTCCAAGAAGACGGAGAAGAAACAGAAAATCATCAAGAGTACTGATCAGACATTGACTCCTGCTGCTATTCTACGAGAAGAGCACATTGATCTGTCTTGTGATGACGATCTTGCAGATGATGCTCTTGAGCAACCGATCAAGAGCAAGGAAGAAGCAGAGATCTTCAATAATTTGCCTCTCTTTGACGTGGCAATCATCCATAACTTCATTGATGAGTGGTTTGACACACCAAATCTCAGCTTTGATGACTTGCAACTTCCAATTGGCCTCAGCGTCGCCTTCAATGGCGCCATTGCTTCTGAGCTAGCTATTGCTCAGCGCATCGTCGAACTGAAGCACAAGATTGACTATGAAAAGGCTCAGTTCAAGAAGCATGTGGCCACGCTCAACGTGCAAGATGTCAAAAACTTCAAGATCATGCTGCACGAGCTCAAAGAAGCCTTTCACACGAAGCGTGAAGAAGCTCGAGGCTCTAGAGAGCGCATGAAGAGTCTGGCTGACAAGTGTGTGCTAGCCTACAATGAGGCTGAAAAGCGCAAGGCTCTTGGTCGTCCTGGCATCGACCCCAGGATGGCTGCAAAGAAGAAGAAGCAATCGACTGTCCAATCTGCACCGTCAAGGCAAGGTGAACCTCACATAGTCTTCCCTAGCAGCATGACTGGCTCGAAGCCAAAGGTCATGTCAACCGCTTTAGAACAGAAGAAGACGAGGGCTGCACAGGCTGAAGCCAGAAAACGGAAACCCTCAGAAGCCTCTGATGCTGCTCCCTCCAAGAAGAAGTGCAAAACCAAGAAGAATCGGGCTGCTCCCACAGAGCCCCTTGTTGTTGAACCCATCTCAGTGGTTCGCCCTGCATGTGCAAATCAAGAACTATGAATGATTGTTCATGAGCCTGCTTAGGCTCATGTAGCTGAAGAGATTCCAGCAGTTGATCCCATCACTGCTGAAGACATTGGTCACCATGACAATGTTGAAGATGATGAAGTTCTTCCTTAGAGTGAACACAATGTGGTATCATCGCCTATTCTCACGAACAGCGAAATCATCAGCATTGGTCGTCCTCTGATGCCAATTGCTCAGGATGCATCATGGGCTGATCGCCCGCAACAACAAGACTCCCCCAGTACTCCCCAACAACAACAAGTCACACCATCTGTGCAAGTTGAAGAGGATGAGGACCTTCCTACTCCATCTTCCAAGGCGTCGCCTATATTACAAAGGCTTCGCAAAGGACCAAGGCCTCAAGTCCCTCTTCCGAGCGTTCCAGAAGGAGAAGTGCACCACCAACCTATTGCACATCAAGTGTTTTCAGAAGCCACTCCAACTTTGAATGTCTCCGTGTCTGAAGCCCAAGCTGCTGAAGACAATCCGGCTGCATCAGCCAATGACGAACATCAAGAAGATCGTGCCCCTACTCCCCCCATTCCTGAAGAAGCTGTTCCTGAAGTGAATGTGTCTGTGCCAGACCCTCCAGCTCAACAAGTGGAGGTTGAAAACGTTGAGGCTGCCACCACTAACACGAATGAAGCCAATGACATAGTCATGGCTGAAGTTAATGTGGAGCCTGCACCAAGCAACATACCAGAAGTCAATGCTGCAACTGCTCCTGAAGCTTCTGTTGTGGAGCCTAAAGCCACTATTGCTGCCACTGCTCCTGTTCCGCCACCAAGGCCCTATACAATTGAGCAAACTTACAACCATGGTGAGCTAATCACAATAAGATGGCCCGTTCTGGTCCCTCCGCCTAATGTCTCTGGTCCTCAGTTTGATTATCACATTGAGCATAGGCCTCAGGTACAGAAACCAAAGCCAAGACTACCAAGGTTTCCAGGTACTGCCACATCTGTCGGGTCCTTCAATGCAAATGGCTTCAAAAGCCACAACACCTTCTTTGATAGCTCAAAGAACCCTTATTCAAGGCCAAGAATATCATCTGATCGTTTCTGGAGTCATTAGCAACGAAGCTATTACTCTTGCGTTCTGTATGATCAAGGGTGCATTTTCCCTCATATGCGCCTCGACACTGAAGCCATTGCTGGACTGCCATGCTTAGAAGAAGCACTTGACTGCTTTTGTGATGCAGGTCTACTCAACTTTGTGACAGACAAAGAACATTGGAATGAAGAACTTTTACTTCAATTCTATGCTACCCTCCACATTCGTGGCTACAACGGAGAGACAAAAACATGGGTTCTCGAGTGGATGACAGGAAATGTTCATCATGAAGCCCAAGCTCTTGACATCATTGAGCTTACAGGCCTATCCACTCCCGGAGAGCTGTATGAACCTGGTTGTCAAATGTTGAGCATGATGAAGCCAGAACCCAACATGAGCCAGATGTTGAGCATGATGAAGCCATTGCCACATGAAGCTGAATACCCAAAGGAGTTCTTTGTTGATGACCTTGAGTATCTGCTGCGCACCATATATCACATCATCAGGTGGACTCTATGGCCGATCAAAGGACATTCATCAGCTGCAAAACTTGAAGGATCCATGAAGACATTGGTCTTTTACATCCTCAATGGCATCAGCTTCAATGCACAAGATTTCTTCCTTAGGCAACTGGCTACATCTGGATCTGACCTTTTTGGCCTGAAATTCTATGCTCCATGGGTCATGCGCCTCATCAAGCAACATTCTGCTATCAACTATCAGCCCTCTACTCGCAATCATGTGATCTTTCTACTAGAGGTTGATATGTCAGTTGAAGCCATATACCCTGAGCCTGCCAAGAAGCCTCTTTGTCTTCAAAATGCTGAACACCAAAGCTTCACTCAGCCTATGGAAGGAGTCCAAGTTGTAACTCGTGTCTATCCGATGGCTGGAAACACGTCTGCCTCATTGTGCACCAACTTAAGCTACTGAGAGCACAATTGCTCAAAGGCCAAAGAAGCGCTCTCGGGTCCTAAATGACCGAGAACTTCTTGTGGCTCTGCATCAGAAACAAGATAAGCATCACCTTTGGCTCAAGCGTCAGATGCAAAGTCTCTTGGTGGATGTAAATCGCATTCGAAATCTTGCCACCAAGAATGCATTTGTCACTCACGAAACCTGTCGGCGATCATGGACGAGTTTGACCCAGCTCAGTGCTGAAGCAGATCTTCAAGACGATGGCTTCACTGAACGATTCAAGTTTGACTCCACTCCTCCACGGAATGCTGTCCTACGACGAACTCCATCCCTTGAAGATCCTGACTATTCTTCCTCCACGGCAACTGTGAATGCCAACGTGATCGATGATGAAGATGATGCTACTTCACCACCCCCTACTTCTGCATGCATCAACACTGCACCAAGTTCGTCTGCACCTCCAAGCAACAACGACAACCCTCCTGCTTCAACTACTCCTCATGAGGACGAGTAGATGCTCTATGTCTTCAAACCTTTTTGGTCATTACTGACAAAAGGGGGAGAAGCATATGAATTTGATAGTCTTCAAGCGGGTTCATATGGGCAGGTGCTTATATTTTGCCTAGTGTTTACAAATCTTGATTTTGATACATTTCGTTCTTTGAGTTGTAACACTTAAACTCGATGGTCGTCTGCTACTTATTTGCTCTTTCATGTGCGATGATAACTTCCGCACTTAGATCATTCCGCACTTAGATCATTCTGTAGACGTCCATTTTCCATTATGCATGTCATTCTTTAAGTTATATCAATTCATGCATGATGAATTATCTTCATAAGTTGAAGAGGATCTCCACAAGTACAACCTGCCATGTGCATTTGCATTCCAAAAGCAAATTACTTATATGCACATCTTCAGGGGGAGCCCTTGCAACTTATGAAGACAATACCCTATCCTTTACAATTTCACATACTTCATTCCCGTTGAAAACTTCAACCAGTTTGTCATCAATCACCAAAAAGGGGGAGATTTTAAGTGCATCTAGTGCCACCCCTAGTTGGTTTTGGAGTATTGACGACAAAGTTGGTTGAGGGACTAATGCGTTTGTGAGAATTGCAGGATAACACAGGTAGTGTCCCTCATTGATTCGGTTGACCTACCGGAGATGACCCCTAAAAATGTATGAAGACATTGAAGACAATGGTGGTATGTGAAGATATTCACATTGAAGACTATGACATGAGAAGACATTGAGTGAAGACTATGGAGCGCGAAGACTGTGTTGTTTCGTTGTTTCCTTTTCTTCTGTGTTGAGTCATAGGAGCCACCGTACTGTTAAGTGGGGTCCAAGTGAACTAAGTCAGAGTGACTTAAGTGATGCTCAACCCAAATCCTATGTCTTCGAGCGAAGACAATGAGAGCAAATCTTATCCAGAGCTGGATGAGTCAGCTTTGCTTGTAGCCCAAGTAAAGTTGCCGTGTGTGTTTGAAATCTGACCGTTGGAACACGTGTCAGTTCCTTAGTGACCCAGGGTAATTTCGGACATATCAGGTCAGTTTGCCTTGTGGCTATAAATAGCTCACCCCCTACACCATAAATTGGTGGCTGCTCAGAGTTAGTTGACGGCTTTTGTTGTTTTGAGAGCAACCCACCTCGAAGCCTTTGAGAGAGAAATCCTTGCGAGGACAAAGCCCAAACACCCAGAGCCAAAGAGTGTTAGGCATCACTGAAGTCTTTCTGTCTGTGTGACCTGAAGACTTATTACACTTGAGGACTGTGTATCCTCCAATCGGTTAGGCATCGCGTTCTGAGCATCCAAGAGTCATTGTGGATTGCCGGTGAACGAAGTCTGTGAAGGTTCGGAAGTCTACCTTGAAGACTTACCAGAGTAATTGGGCGAGGACTGTGTGTCCTTAGCTCAAGGGGAATAAGATGAAGACGCGGTCTTCTGAGTTGAATCTCAGCCTCCCTAACCAGACGTACAGTTGTCACAGCAACTGGAACTGGTCCAACAAATCCTGTGTCTTCAACAAGTGACTGGTTCTATCTCTTCCCTCCCTTTACTTTGAGTTTGTCTCCGTGAAGTCATTGCTTATTTGTCTTACCTGTTTGACTTCATTGCTTGACTACTATCGTTTATTGGCTTCATACTATCTTCCATCCTGATCCTTACTACCTAGCTGCTATTAGTCTTTGTACGTTCACATTATTGCATACCTGACTATGGCTTGCTTGTTGTAGTTTATCTTCTGCTGCATATCAATTAGGTCATTTCTATTGTTTGTCTTCAAAACTTCCACGTTTTAAAGACTTGGATAAAATCGCCTATTCACCCCCCCTCTAGTCGATAACTAGCACTTTCACTCCTACCAACCCTTCCTCTAGGAGCATGCGTAGTAGTACTTTGCTTCGACGGATAATAAACTTTTTCAATAAGTATATGAGTTCTTTATGACTAATGCGAGTCCGTGGATTATACGCACTCTTACCCTTCCATCATTGCTAGTCTCTACGGTACCGTGCATTGCCCTTTCTCACCTTGAGAGTTGGTGCAAACTTCGCCGGTGCATCCAAACCCCGTGATACGATACGCTCTATCACATATAAACCTCCTTATATCTTCCTCAAAACAGCCACCATACCTACCTATTATGGCATTTCCATAGCCATTTCGAGATATATTGCCATGCAACTTTCCACTATTCTGTTTATTATGACACGCACCATCATTGTCATATTGCTTTTGAATGATCATGTAGTTGACATTGTATTTGTGGCAAGGCCACCTTTATAATTCTTTCATGCATGTCGCTCTTGATTCATTGCATATCCCGGTACACCACCGGAGGCATTCACATAGAGTCATATTTTGTTCTAAGTATCGAGTTGTAACTCTTGAGTTGTAAATAAATAAAAGTGTGATGATCTTCATTATTAGAGCATTGTTCCAAGTGAGGAAAGGATGATGGAGACTATTATTCCCCCACAAGTCGGGATGAGACTCCGGACTTTATGAAAAATAAAAGAGGCCAAAGAAGCCCAAATAAAAAAAATAGGCCAAAGAAGCCCACCAAAAAATGAGAGAAAAAGAGAGAAGGGATAATGTTACTATCCTTTTTCCACACTCGTGCTTCAAAGTAGCACCATGATCTTCATGATAGAGAGTTTCCTATGTTGTCACTTTCATATACTGGTGGGAATTTTTCATTATAGAACTTGGCTTGTATATTCCAATGATGGGCTTCCTCAAAATGCCCTACGTCTTCGTGAGCAAGCAAGTTGAATGCACACCCACTTAGTTTCTTTTGTTGAGCTTTCATACATTTATAGCTCTAGTGCATCTGTTGCATGGTGAAAGTGCTAGTTATCGACTAGAGCGGGGGGTGAATAGGCGATTTTTATCAAAATCTTCAAAACGTGGTAGTTTCGAAGACAAACAATAGAAATGACCTAATTGATATGCAGCGGAAGATAAACTACAACAAGCAAACCATAGTCAAGTATGCAATAATGTGAAAGTACAAAGACTAATAGCAACTTGGTAGTAAGGATCAGGATGGAAGATAGTATTAAGCCAACCAACGATAGTAGTCAAGCAATTAAGTCAAACATGTATGACAAATAGGCAATGACTTCACGAAGACAAACTCAAAGTAAAGGGACGGAGAGGATAAACCAGTCACTTGTTGAAGACACATGATTTGTTGGACCAGTTCGAGTTGCTGTGACAATTGTACGTCTGGTTAGGGAGGCTAAGATTCAACTCAGAAGACCGCGTCTTCACCTTATTCCCCTTGAGCTAAGGACACACAGTCCTCGCCCAATCACTCTGGTAAGTCTGCAAGGTAGACTTCCGAACCTTCACAGACTTCATTCACCGGCGATCCACAATGACTCTTGGATGCTCAGAACGCAACGCCTAACCGGCTGGAGGATACATAGTCCTCAAGTGTAATAAATCTTCAGGTCACTCACACAGAAAGACTTCAGTGATGCCTCACACTCTTTCGCTCTGGGTGTTTGGGCTTTGTCCTCACAAGGATTTCTCTCTCTCAAAGGCTTCGAGGTGGGTTGCTCTCAAAGGACAAAAGCCGTGAACTAACTCTGAGCAGCCACCAATTGATGGTGTACGGGGTGGGCTATTTATAGCCACAAGGCAACCCGACCTGATATGTCCGAAATGACCCTGGGTCACTAAGGAACTGACACGTGTTACAACGGTCAGATTTCAAACACACACGACAACTTTACTTGCGTTACAAGCAAAGCTGACTCATCCAACTCTGGACAAGATTTGCTCTCATTGTCTTCGCTCGAAGACATAGGATTTGGGTTGAGCATCACTTCAGTCATTCTGACTTTGTTCACTTGGACCCCACTTAATAGTACGGTGGTTCCTATGACTCAACAAAGAAGAAAAGGAAATAACGAAACAACACAGTCTTCGCGCTCCATAGTCTTCACTCAATGTCTTCTCATGTCATAGTCTTCAATATGAATATCTTCACATACCACCATTGTCGTCAATGTCTTCATACATTTTTAGGGGTCATCTCCGGTAGGTAAACCGAATCAATGAGGGACACTACCTGCGTTATCCTGCAATTCTGACAAATGCATTAGTCCCTCAACCAACTTTGTCGTCAATACACCAAAACCAACTAGGGGTGGCACTAGATGCACTTACAATCTCCCCCTTTTTGGTGATTGATGACAAACTGGTTGAAGTTTTCAACGGGGATAAAGTATGTGAAATTGTAAAGGATAGGATATTGTCTTCATAAGTGGCAAGGGCTCCCCCTGAAGATGTGCATATAAGTAATTTGCTTTTGGAATGCAAATGCACATGGCAGGTTGTACTTGTGGAGATCCTCTTCAACTTATGAAGATAATTCATCATGCATGAAATGATATAACTAAGAGAGTGACATGCATAATGAAAAATGGACGTCTGCAGAATGATCTAAGTGCGGAAGTTATCATCGCACGTGAAAAGCAAATAAGTAGCAGACGACCATCGAGTTTAAGTGTTACAACTCAAAGAACGAAATGTACCAAAAGCAAGAGTTGTAATCACTAGGCAAAATATAAAGCAACCACCCATATGAACCCACTTGAAGACTATCTGAAGTGCTAGTTATCGACTAGAGGGGGGGTGAATAGGCGATTTTTATCAAAGTCTTCAAAACGTGGAAGTTTCGATGACAAACAATAGAAATGACCTAATTGATATGCAGCGGAAGATAAACTACAACAAGCAAACCATAGTCAAGGATGCAATAATGTGAAAGTACAAAGACTAATAGCAGCTTGGTAGTAAGGATCAGGATGGAAGATAGTATGAAGCCAACTAACGATAGTAATCAAGCAATGAAGTCAAACAGGTATGACAAACAGGCAATGACTTCACGAAAACAAACTCAAAGTAAAGGGAGTTAGAGGATAGAACCAATCACTTGTTGAAGACACAGGATTTGTTGGACCAGTTCCAGTTGCTGTGACAACTGTACGTCTGGTTAGGGAGGCTGAGATTCACCTCAGAAGACCGCGTCTTCACCTTATTCCCCTTGAGCTAAGGACACACAGTCCTCGCCTAATCACTGTGGTAAGTCTTCAAGGTAGACTTCCGAACCTTCACAGACTTTGTTCACCGGCGATCCACAATGAGTCTTGGATGCTGAGAACGCGACGCCTAACCGGCTGGAGGATACACAGTCATCAAGTGTAATAAGTCTTCAGGTCACTCAGACAGAAAGACTTCAGTGATGCCTAACACTCTTTGGCTCTGGGTGTTTGGGCTTTGTCCTCGCAAGGATTCCTCTCTCTCAAAGGCTTCGAGGTGGGTTGCTCTCAAATGACCAAAGCCGTAAACTAACTCTGAGCAGCCACCAATTTATGGTGTAGGGGGTGGGCTATTTATAGCCACAAGGCAACCCGACCTGATATGTCTGAAATGACCCTGGGTCACTAAGGAACTGACACGTGTTCCAACGGTCAGATTTCAAACACACACGACAACTTTACTTCGGCTACAAGCAAAGCTGACTCATCCAGCTCTGGATAAGATTTGCTCTCATTGTCTTCGCTCGAAGACATAGGATTTGGGTTGAGCATCACTTCAGTCATTCTGACTTTGTTCACTTGGACCCCACTTAACAATACGGTGGTTCCTATGACTCAACAAAGAAGAAAAGGAAACAAGGAAACAACACAGTCTTCGCGCTCCATAGTCTTCACTCAATGTCTTCTCATGTCATAGTCTTCAATATGAATATCTTCACATACCACCATTGTCGTCAATGTCTTCATACATTTTTAGGGGTCATCTCCGGTAGGTAAACCGAATCAATGAGGGACACTACCTGCGTTATCCTGCAATTCTTACAAACGCATTAGTCCCTCAACCAACTTTGTCGTCAATACTCCAAAACCATCTAGGGGTGGCACTTGATGCACTTACACTATCAAACTCATATGCTTCTCCCCCTTTTGCCAGTAATGACCAAAAAGGTTTGAAGACATAGAGCATCGACTCGTCCTCATGAGGAGTAGGTGAAGCAGCAGGGTTGTCATTGTTATTTGGCAGCGCAGACGAACTTGGTGCAGTGTCGATGCGTGGAGAAGTAGGGGGCGGTGAAGTAGCATCGTCTTCATCATTGATCACTTTGGCATTCACAATTGCCGCGGAGGAAGAATAGTCAGAGTCTTCAAGGGATGGAGTTCGACGTAGGACATCATTCCGTGGAGGAGGGGAGTCAAACTTGAATCTTTCAGTGAAGCCATCGTCTTGAAGATCTGCTTCAGCACTGAGCAGTGTCAAACTCTTCCATGATCACCGACAGGTCTCCTGAGTGACAAAGGCATTCTTGGTGGCAAGATTTCGAATGCGATTGACGTCCACCAAGAGGCTTTGCATCTGTCGCTTGAGCCAAAAGTGATGCTTGTCTTGTTTCTGATGCAGTGACACAAGAAGTTCTCGGTCATTTAGGACGCTAGAGCGCTTCTTAGGCCTTTGGGCAATTGTGATCTCAGTAGCATCAGTTGGCGCACGATGAGGCAGACGAGTGCACTACTAGGAAAAGGCCTACTAATGGCGCACTGGTTTTGCCTACTAATGGCGCATTACCAGTGCGCCATTAGTATCACGCCACTAGTATTTTTTACTAAGGGCGCACCACTGGTGCACCATTAGTATCTGGTATACTAATGGCGCACCACGCAATGCACCATTAGTTTTGCCCACAGTGCGCCACTAGTGTATTCTATACTAATGGCGCACCACATGGTAGTGCGCCATTAGTAACAATTTTTTTAATTTTTTTTCTTAATCTCAGATCACTATTTCACCTATGAGATATCCAACAAATATATATACAACAAGCATCCATATAACAATCATAGCCAACACACAAGTTCCATCATATATACATACATAGCCAACACACAAGTTCCATCATATATACATACATAGCCAACACATAGTTCCATCGTTACATATTACAAAAGTTTCACATTGTTCATCCAACGCCGTTATCCATCAATTCACAAAAGTTTCACATTGATACAAAATAAAAACACAAATGGAAAAGAAGCACTCCATCCATGCAAGCTTCCGTGAATTAAATCAAATCTACAAAATGATAAACAAGAAGTTAGAAGAAGAAAAAGAAGAAGACTAGAAGAATACTAGAAGTAGAAGAACACTAGAAGAAGAATAAGAAGAATTTTGGAAAAGAAGAAGAATAAGAAGAAGACTATAAGCTTATTATGTAAACTTGATCATTTTGTGCTAACATAAGTTATTTTGGAGCTAACCTATAGGAAACTAAGCATATAAGCTCTAAGTTTGTATATTAGAGCCAACTTAGGTAAAATGAAGCTAACCTATGTCATTTTGGAAAAGAAGAAGAATAAGAAAAAGACTATAAGCTTATTATGTAAACTTGAACATTTTGTGCTAACATAAGTTATTTTGGAGCTAACCTATAGGAAACTAAGCATATAAGCTCTAAGTTTGTATATTAGAGCCAACTTAGGTAAAACGAAGCTAAGCTATGTCATTTTGGAAAAGAAGAAGAATAAGAAAAAGACTATAAGCTTATTATGTAAACTTGATCATTTTGTGCTAACATAAGTTATTTTGGCGCTAACCTATAGGAAACTAAGCATATAAGCTCTAAGTTTGCATATTAGAGCCAACTTAGGTAAAATGAAGCTAACCTATAGGAAACTAAGCATATTAGAGATAACATAGGTATATATATATATATATATATATATATATATATATATATATCATTTTGGAGATCTGACATACGTGACAAAGTTCAGTTCTCATGCATTGTTCTTCCCCTTCTCCTTCCTCAGCCTGATGCGCCAAGAGCGGCGAGGCGGTGGAGGCGGTGGAGGCAGTGGGATGTAGTCTTCTACCACAATTGGCGTGGTCATGTCGCCTGGGATCGCCGGCGCCACCACCGGTGCGTGGTCATTGTCAGGCACCACCACCATCGCGAGGCCACCTTCAGGCATGACCATCGCTAGGTCATCCTCAGCCACCTCCATCTCTTGCCCATGGTCAGCCACCACCATCTCTTGCCCTTGGTTAGCCACCACCAGCGCTAGGTCATCCTCATCCTGATGCCCATCGTCATCCTGCAGCTCCTCATCCCCACTCTGCTCCTCTTCTCCTGTACTCCAGTCCGGATCATCCTTCTTGTTGTCTATGCTTCTGCCAGAATCGCTGCTGCTTTCGCTACAGCCAGAATCGTTACTGCTTTCGCTACAGCCATAGTCGCTGCTGCTTTGGCTGTAGCCAGTGTCGCTGCTGCTGCTCCCATTACCTGTCCAAAATGCAACAATGACCGTTAACAATCGATGTGAGACAAAGCCAAATGTAGAGGAATAAGAAGAGGCAGAATGTACCGGCATCATCATCGTCAGCGTAGTGCATGCGACACATAGTCGTGTTGAACACCTTCACGATGAGCATGGTGGTATCGTCGTCGTACCTGAAGAGAAGGAAGTACCCCATCCGCAGGTCGTAAGCATGGTAGAACTTCTCCCACCCATGAGACAAGTACATGTGGCCCTCCTTAATCACCAACTCCACATCCCACTGCCTGCGAAACCCGCTGCCGGCCTGTCACAGCTTCACATTATTTGGCGGATCTTCACCCATCAGCATGTTCATAAAACTGTCAGGCAGCCTCTGCAGCTTGGGACAATGAGTGATGTAGCAAACAACCCATCATACTGCGTCAGGTGAAGGGGAGATCTCTCGTTTTATATACCTGCGTCATGGATGATACTGAAGTCTCAAGTATGATAGTGAAGAACTCGGAAGCATCCAACTCGTACTGCGGTGTTGCAGAGCGGCGGTGGTTGCTTCCCGCCATCTCTGATAAGCAGCAGAAGAGACCAATCAGTACCCTTACAACAGATCATAAAACATGCATGATAACATGCATGGTGCCCATCATGCATCATTTTCTAACCAAGGCATAGCTCAGGAAAACCACTTGCTTTGACCAGAACTAGCTGATTACCCCAAATCTCATGGTAAAATTAGCAAGGCAGAGCATTTCTCTTACATGACCATAGCAAGAATGACACACTCCCCTAATTATTTTGCCTGCCACTAGGATGAGCACTTAATATGGATTGATTGTGCTTTCATTTTAAATTTGCAGGTAAGAACAATGAACTTATAGAAACTCCTTAATATGAATATTATACCAATGATAAAAGAAGTGAGACAAGAAGTGTCTGCAGCCTTGAGTAGATTCCCAGGACCTGAAGGTTGTTCACCCTGCTCATATCAAATATTATGTTGTATTAGCAGCAAGTAGATGTAAACTAACCTATAGCTGGAAACTAAACATATAAATGGTTGAAATACATAATTCTAGTTGTAAACTAACCTATAGCTGGAAGAAACTAACTAGAAAAAGTGAAACATGGGAGGAACCTGCTGTCAGTTTTAAAGTAGCTGATTTTTTTTGAGGGGTAAGAAGCTGAATTGGTCATTCTCCATAGAAATCATACCAATTCTAGCTACATGGGGGAGCTACTAATTCATCTTCACCAACCAAATTCAGTGAATTAAGCACATAATCCAATCAAGCTAGCTAGCTATCGCTACCAATTGCTACTACTTCAGTTTTGCTTGAGGCTTATATCATCAGGTTATGTGTGGAAGAATTTTTCTGAATCGATGCTCAAGTTAACTAAGAAATTGATATCGAACAGCGAGAAAGAACCGAACACGGTGCATTTTTTTATCTGTATTATGGTCCCATCCGATTGCCTGAATACTCACGAATCCAAACCAGAGATCAAGCGCATATTGGCATTACAATTTTGTACCAGAACACATCCTCCTGAGCATAACTATTAACCTCCTTCTATTGCTATTATATGAGTAAGCATAGTATCAAGACATAAGACCATCATATCAGTTGTACTCACTGATTGCCCTTTCGTTCCATGAGAGTGTATTTTCACCAAAAATGTAAAACAACTCCCATGCAAGAACTACCGAAGCAAAAAACCCCAAATAATCACTCACCACATTCATGGATTCGGCTAGGGAAGCAGAGCTCAACGACATCCCTGGGACGCACCGGTTGTTCCGGAGCATCGACCTCCCGCGACGCACCGGCATTGCCATTGCAATTGCCATCTTCACCGAACCTGCAGTCTGCAGACGCCGGCTCGGAGCTATCCTCCCAACAGGCGCCACCGACCTCAGAGTTGCCATTGTTGAAGTAGAGGGTCGGGTCGGTGCACGCCATGGAGCCAACGCTGCACTGCTTCTGGAACGGGAAGGCGCCGGCGGCCTCCGCGTCGATCTTGGCCCGGACGTCGAAGAGGAGGCCCCTCAGCCGGGGTCGGGCGGGTGGATCGGCGCCGCACCTGGGGTTGGGGCCGGGGCGGGAGAGGGCTGCGGCTGCGGTGGCCGGGCGGAGGTCCGGCAGCGCTCCATCTAGAGAGGGAAGGAGGCCCGAAGCCGGAGCAGGCTAGTGAGTTGGCGGGTGGATCGGCGCCGCACCTGGGGTTAGG
>NC_041393.1:75961770-75980819 GCF_002162155.2 Triticum dicoccoides
GGTCGGCGGCGGGGGTGGATTCCGGCGGGGGTCGGGGTGGCGGCGGTAGGGGACGGAGGGAACGGAGGGGGCGGCGGCGGCGGCGGCGTACGGTCGGGGTGGGGGGGGCAAATTAGGTCGAATGGGCCGGGAGGAAGGGAGGGAGTTGAACGGGTGGATTGAGGGGGAAGCTTACTAATGGCGCACCGCGTGGTAGTGCGCCATTACTAGTTAGAACTAGTAATGGCGCACTTCGACCTGATGCGCCATTAGTATGTATGGAAAAATGGAAAAAAATTAATACTAGTGGCGCACCCTGTTTCTGGTGCGCCATTAGTGTCTTCCACACTAACGGCGCATCACCAACAGGTGCGCCATTAGTATATAGTAGTGGCGCACTACTTCCATGGTGCGCCATTAGTATCAATCCTATCTATAGCCCTTTTCCTAGTAGTGGTGTTCCCAGCCATTGGATAGACACGAGTTACTGCTTGGACTCCTTCCATGGGCTGAGTGAAGCTTTGGTGTTCAGAATTTTGAAGACAAAGAGGCTTCTTGGCAGGCTCAGGGTATATGGCTTCAACTGACATATCAACCTCTAGTAGAAAGATCAGATGATTGCGAGCAGAGGGCTGATAGTTGATACCAGAGTGTAGCTTGATGAGGCGCATGACCCATGGAGCATAGAATTTCAGGCCAAAAAGGTCAGATCCAGACGCAACGAGTTGCCGGAGGAAGAATTCTTGTGTATTGAAGCTGATGCCATTGAGGATGTAAAAGACCAATGTCTTCATGGGTCCTTCAAGTTTTGCAGCTGATGAATTCCCATTTGATAGGCCATAGAGTCCGCCTGATGATGTGATATATTGTGCGAGGCAGATACTCAAGGTCACCAACAAAGAACTCCTTTGGGTATTCAGCGTCACGTGGCAGAGGCTTCATCATGCTCAACATCTGGCTCATGTTAGGTTCTGGCTTATGGAAGATGCTCTCCAGCGCATTGCGGTGGAGTTGACAATCAGGTTCGAACAACTCTCCGGGAGTGGGTAGGCCTGTAAGCTCAATGATGTCAAGAGCTTTGGCTTCATGATGAACATTTCCTGTCATCCACTCGAGAACCCATGTCTTTGTATCCCTGTTGTAGCCGCGAATGTGGAGGCTAGCATAGAAATGAAGCAAAAGTTACTCATTCCAATGTTCTTTGTCTGTCACAAAGCTGAGCAGACCTGCATGACAACAGCAGTCAAGTGCTTCTTCTAAGCATGGCAGTCCAGCAATGGCTTCAGTGTCGAGGTGCATATGAGGGAAAATGCGCCCTTGATCATACAGAACGCAGGAGTAATAGCTTCGCTGCTGATGGCTCCAGAAATGATCAGATGATATTCTTGGCCATGAGTAGGGGTTCTCTGCGCTGTGAAAGAAGGTGTTGTGGCTTTTTAAGCCATTTGCATTGAAGGACCCTGTAGAGGTGGCAGTACCTGGGAACCTTGGCAGTCTTGGCTTTGGTTTCTGGACCAGAGGCCTATGCTCAATATGATAATCAAACTGAGGACCAGAGACATTAGGCGGAGGGACCAGAACGGGCCATTTGACAGTGATTACCTGGCCATGGTTGTATGCTTGCTCAATTATATGGGGCCTTGGTGACGGAACAGGAGCAGTGGCAACAACAGAGGATTCAGGCTGCACAACAGAAGCTTCAGGAGCAGTTGCAGCATTGGCTTCTGTCATAATGGTTGGTGCAGGCTCCACACTTGCTTCAGCCATGACCACGTCATTGGCTTCATTTGTGTTGGTAGTGGCAGCCTCAAGATTTTCAACGTCCACTTGATGAGCTGGAGGGTCTGGCACTGGCACGGTTACTTCAGGAACAGCTTCTTCAGTAATGGGGGGAGTAGGGACACGTTCTTCTTCTTGTTCGTCATCGGCTAATGCAGCCAGATTGTCTTCAGCAGCTTTGGCTTCAGACACGGAGACATTCACAGTCGGAGTGGCTTGTGGAAACACTTGACGTGCAACAGATTGGTGGTGCACTTCTCCTCCTGGAACGCTCGAAAGAGGGACTTGAGGCCTTGGTCCTTTGTGAAGCCTTTGTAATACTGGCGACGCCTTTGGAGATGGAGTTGGCTGGGCCTCATCCTCTTCTTCTTGCATAGGTGGTGTGACTTGTTGTTATTGGGGAGTACTCGGGGAGTCTTGTTGTTGTGGGTGATCAGCCCATGATGCATCCTGAGCAATTGGCGTCAGAGGACGACCAATGCTGATGAGTTCGCTGTTCGTGAGAACAGGCGATGATACCATGTTGTGTTCGATCTGAGGAGAAACTACATCATCTTCAACATTGTCATGGTGACCAATGTCTTCAGCAGCGATGGGATCAACTGCTGGAATGTCTTCAGCTTCATAAGCCTCTGTGGAAGCAGGCTCATGAACAATCATCCGTCGTTCGTGGTGTTCAGATGCAGGGTGAACCATTGAGATAGGTTCAACAACTAAGGGCTCTGTGGGAGCAGCCCGATTCTTCTTGGTTTTGCGCTTCTTCTTGGAGGGAGAAACATCAGAGGCTTCTGTGTTTTTCCTTTTTCTAGCTTCAGCCTCGGCAGCCCTCGTCTTCTTCAGTTCTAAAGCGGTTGACATGATCTTTGGCTTCGAGCCAGTCATGCTGCTTGGGAAGACTATCCGGGGTTCATCCTGCCGTGTAGGTGCAGATTGGACAGTTGATAGCTTCTTCTTCTTTGCAACCATTATGTGGTCAATGCTAGGACGACCAAGTGCCATGCGCTTCTCAGCCTCATTGTAGGCTAGCACACACTTGTCAGCCAGACTCTTCATGCGTTCACAAGAGCCTATAGCTTCTTCGCGCTTCTTGTGAAAGGCTTCTTTGAGCTCGTGTAGCATGATCTTGAAGTTTTTGACATCTTGCACGCTGAGCTTGGCCACATGCTTCTTGAACTGAGCTTTCTCATAGTTGATCTTGTGCTTCAGTTCAACGATGCACTGAGCAAGAGCTAGCTCAGAAGCAATGGCGCCATTGAAGGAGACGCTGAGGCCAATGGGAAGTCGTAGATCATCAAAGCTGAGATTTGGGGTGTCAAACCACTCATCAATGAAGTTATGGATGATTTACACATCAAAGTGAGGCAAATCATTGAAGATCTCTGCTTCTTCCTTGCTCTTGATCAGTTGCTCAAGAGCATCATCTGCAAGATCTTCGTCGCTGGACAGATCAATGTGCTCTTCTCGCAGAATGGCAGCAGGAGTCAATGTCTGATCAGTATTCTTGACAATTTTCTTTTTCTTCTCCGTCTTCTTGGAGATGCGTGATAGATCTTCAGACTGCACACTGTCTTCAGGAGGTGCAGTGGCCAGTGGCTTCGCATGTGAAGCTTTTGGAGGTGCGGCTGATTGTGAAGCCTTAGTTTTCTTTAGCTTCTGCGGATTTGGAGGAGGAGCTGGGGCTTCATCAGTGTCAGCATCATTATCAGAAGGGGCCGATGTAAGTGATGAGGCCATCAAGGTTTGAAAAGGGGCCGATGACATTGGGTTCTGCATCACGTGAGCCATCAGCACGGGGAGCAGAGGGAACAGGGTTGAAGTCTAATCCCAATGACTTCTTGTTTTCCTTGGCCGATGCCTTTGCGTGCTGGAAGTTGCGTTTGAAGAGATTATCGTCACGACACCAGAGCAATGATGATGGGTCGGCATTTTCAGGCTGTGGTCCACAGACCATACAAGGATAGAAACCCTGTGCAATAGCTTCAACTCTGTTCTTGGGTGGAAGGCCTCGATAGAGAATATCACCCCAAGGACTTTTGATAGCATTTTTCTCAGCGTATTCCTGGGTCACAAACTTGTATTTGAACCATTGTTCAGCCCAATATCGTTGAATCCATTGGATTCGTGTCTTGCGCTGATTATAATCCTCTTCAGGACCTGTCTTGTAAAGGTCTGCGAGGTCATCATGCAAATCTTTTGATGTTCCCCCTCGATGCTATCTGCCACCCTTCCTTACTGATTTCTCTGCAGCCATGAACTTCAAACTGAATGGCTTCAATATGTTCAAAGGCTTCAAAGGCTTTCGCTTGCTGGACAAATAGGAACTGGCTTTGGGGGAGTTAATGTGTTGCTGTAAGAATTCTGCAAACGAATGCAGACTATGAGAACCAAGGGATTCTCCCAAGGACATGTACCTGTGACAACATTAGAGATGCGAGGGAAGGGGAAGAGGTCATATGCATTCTCAGAAGATTTTGAAGATAAATCAGTTTGAAGACATTGACCTCATGATGCGAAGACATTCACTTACATGTTGAGAGTTGGTTCCAGATTTGTACGAATCCGTGAATAAGTACAAGTGAGGAATCTAACTAGATATGAAGCTTAAGTGAATATACTAGGCAGTATGAGATGCAGACAGAATAGATCTAACATTGTATAGGCAGAAACCAATTTTGGTAAATAGGATGAATCATTGAGGATCAAAAAGATGGTAAAACTAGAGTTATATTTACCACACGAAGAACTGCTAGATGGGACAAATAGGATACCGAGCAGTTCAATCCACCGTGCCCTAACTTGGCGACAGAGGACACCTACAGCGGTGGCGGAGAGGACGATGTCCGCGACCGGCGTGAAGACGGCGTCGGAGAAGTCGCGGCAGCTAAGCGCTTCGTCGCCGGCGTCGTCGAGAGCTAGCGGTGGCGCTAGGGTTTTGACGAGGTGGAGAGGTGGAAGAAGGTTTTCTTTACCGCAGGGGACATATATTTATAAGGAAGTGTGCGGCATAGTGCAATTACGCAGGTGCCCCTGGCCGTTCACATCCGAGGGGCACGTGGCAAGCATGCAACATACTCAGAGTTATCCCACGTTCCCACGCCCGCTAGGTTTGTCGGATGGTTGTTTCGGCTTCTCCGGATTTCAAACAATAAGGACGAATCATTTAAAAAGACTTAATGTTTGTCTCTGTGTCTTCTGCTGACAAGGATGCAGAGAAGACATTCGACAGTTTCAATAGAATGCATATGATTTGGACAGATAGAGTTTGAGATAGAAAGCATAGAGAGATTACGGTCCGATCACATTCACATAGTTCAAAAGATTTAACAAGGAAGACATAGCTATAAGTGAATGTTGTAGAGGACAGAACACTTGTATATATATCAGAAAGCAATCAAATCAACATAGTGAAGTAAATCATGAAGATAAGTTGAAATTTGAAGACAAACCAAATGCGAAGACATTGCAAAAATAATGCCATGAGTGAAACACTTCAAACCAAGAAATTTGGTGGTGGCGTTACCCACCGTATAGGAAGTATTAGACCCAGACACGGCGCACAATTATCGTGGCGCTCGGAAGTCAAATTCCACATAGAAGACATAGCTAAGTCAATTATCACACTCAGAATGTAAGTCTTCATTGATTGAAGATATACTTTACTTCGTGTGTTGCACATCTAAGTCATCAACATGCATAAGTGTTAGGATGTGTGCGTGATCACAGGACATATGAGAATTCCAAGATATTTAGCTCACACCTAACTTGCAAAACCTTTTCTCATCCAAGGGCTTTGTGAAGATATCTGCCAGTTGCTGTTCAGTGTTGACGTGAATGATGTCAATATCTTTCTTCATGACATGATCTCTGAGAAAGTGATGACGAATTTGAATGTGCTTTGTCTTCGAGTGCTGGACTGGATAGTTGGCAATCTTGATGGCGCTTTCATTGTCGCAGAAGAGAGGTACTTGTTTCAGATTGACGCCATAGTCCTTGAGAGTTTGCTTCATCCGTAGAAGCTGAGTGCAGCAAGATCCAGCAGCAATGTATTCAGATTCAGCATTTGAGAGTGATACACAGTTTTGCTTCTTTGAAGACCAACAGACAAGTGATCGTCCCAGAAAGTGACATGTGCCTGATATAGACTTGCGATCCACCTTGTCTCCAGCATAATCAGCATCCGAGAATCCAACCAGATCAAATCTTGAGCCCTTTGGATACCATAATCGGAGTGTGGGGGTGTAAGCCAAATATCGAAGAATTCGCTTCACAGCTAAGTGATGCGATTCCTTTGGTGCCGCTTGGAATCGAGCACACATGCAAACACCAAGCATAATATCTGGCCTAGATGCACATAGGTAAAGTAAAGAACCAATCATGGAGCGGTATACCTTTTGATCGAACTCTTTACCATTGTCGTCGGGACCTAGATGGTGTTTGGCTGGCATTGGCGTCATGTAACCTTTGCAATCTTGCATTCCAAACTTCTTCAGACAGTCTTTGAGATATTTTTCTTGAGATATGAAGGTGCCATTCCTTTGCTGATGAATTTGAAGACCAAGGAAGAACTTCAGCTCACCCATCATGGACATCTGATATTGCTCTTGCATCATGTATCCAAACTCATCACTATACTTCTGGTTGGTGCAGCCGAAGATAATGCCATCCACATAAATTTGGCACACAAACAGTTCACCATCATATGTCTTCGTGAAGAGTGTGGGATCGAGGGATCCAGGTTTGAAGCCTTTGCTCTTCAGGAAGTCTTTGATCGTATCATACCAAGCGCGAGGAGCTTGTTTGAGGCCATACAGTGTTTTGTTTAGTTTGTACACCATATCAGGATGTTTTGGATCTTCAAAGCCAGGTGGTTGAGCAACGTACACTTCTTCTTCAATCTTGCCGTTGAGGAATGCGCTCTTCACATCCATTTGATATAGTAAGATGTTGTGGTGGTTAGCATAGGCTAGCAGTATGCGAATAGCTTCAAGCCTAGCCACAGGAGCAAATGTTTCATCGAAGTCAATTCCTTCAACTTGAGTATATCCTTGAGCCACAAGACGTGCTTTGTTTCTGACGACTTGACCATGCTCATCTTGCTTGTTTCGATATATCCATTTTGTGCCAATAATGTTATGCTTGCGAGGGTCAGGACGCTTGACTAGTTCCCAAAAAATGTTCAGCTTGAACTATTGAAGTTCTTCTTGCATAGCTTGAATCCATTCAGGTTCCATAAAGGCTTCAACAACTTTCTTGGGTTCTGATATTGACAGAAACGAAAAGTGCCCACAGAAATTTGCTAACTTTGTTGCTCTTGAGCGAGTAAGTGGACCAGGTGCATTGATGCTATCAATTATCTTCTCAATTTGGACTTCATTTGCAACACGAGGATGAACTGTATGAAGACCTTGCTCTTGCTGATCATTGTCATCACTGGGAGGATTGTCTTCGGTCTGAGCATTGTCTTCAGGTTGGTTTGGTGCAGAAATGATAAGTTCCTCTTCAGGCAGTGTTTCAGAAGGCATGATTTCACCAGTTCCCATCAGCTTGATAGATTCGTTGGGCGCAGCTTCATCTAGTGTACTTGGCAGGAGCTCTCTTTGTGAACCATTGGTTTCATCAAATCGCACATCCATAGTTTCAATGATTTTGTAGTGATAGAGGTTGAAGACTCTGTAAGAGTGCAAGTCCTTTCCGTAACCGAGCATGAAGCCTTCGTGAGCTTTAGGTGCAAAATGTGACTTGTGATGGGGATCCTTGATCCAGCACCTAGCACCAAATACTCTGAAGTAGCTGACATTTGGCTTCTTGCCAGTAAGGAGCTCATAGGATGTTTTGTTCAGAAGCTTATGGATGTAAACACGGTTGATGATGTGACATGCTGTATCAATAGCTTCAGGCCAGAACTTTCTTGGTGTCTTGTACTCTTCAAGCATTGTTCGAGCCATCTCAATGAGGGTTCTATTCTTGCGCTCTACGATGCCATTTTGCTGAGGTGTGTATGGAGCAAAAAACTCATGAGTGATTCCCATTGTATCCAGATAAAGATCAAGCCCGGTGTTCTTGAACTCAGTGCCGTTGTCACTTCTGATATGCTTGATTTTGATGGCATAATTGTTCATGGCTCGATTGGCAAAGCGTCTGAAGACAACTTGCACTTCAATCTTGTAGAGAATTATGTGCACCCATGTATATCTTGAGTAGTCATCAACAATGACGAAGCCATAGAGACAAGCTGTTGTTGTGAGGGTAGAGTAGTGGGTAGGGCCAAATAAGTCCATGTGTAACAGCTCGAAGGGTTGAGATGTCGTCATGATTGTCTTCGAGGGGTGCTTTGCCCTTGTTATCTTTCCAGCTTCGCAGGCACCACACATATGATCCTTCTTGAACTTGACATCTTCGATGCCTATGACATGCTTCTTCTTGACGAGTGTGTGTAAGTTCCTCATGCCAGCATGCCCCAGCCTCCGATGCCAGAGCCAACATTCTAAAGCTTTTGCAAGAAGACATACGGCAAGCTGTGGACCTGCTGAGAAATCTACCATGTATAGATCATCTTTTCGATACCCTTCAAAGACTAGAGACTTTTCAGATTCCATTAGTACAAGGCAACGATATTTTCCGAATAGCACAATCATGTTCAAGTCACAAAGCATTGAGACAGACATTAAGTTGAACCCAATGGATTCAACAAGCATCACTTTGTCCATCTGTTGATCCTTTGAGATTGCAACTCTACCTAGACCCAATACCTTGCTTTTACCAGTGTCAGCAAATGTGATGTGACTCTTGTCTGATGGACGTAAGGTTGAGCCCATGAGAAGACTCCGATCACCAGTCATATGATTAGTGCATCTGCTGTCCATAATCCATTCTGAAGCATGAGGTGTCATACCCTACAGTGCAGTTAGGAGGATAGGCTTCACAAAGAGTGTTGTGAAGCATAAGCATTTGACGCACACAAGGATTATCACAGCTTAGATCAAGGTTAGAACTCATAGTATGACTAGTAAGCGATTCACATGTGAAATACATAGTAAGACCATTTTATCATCCGTCCCTTAATGTGTTTTAGGTCCCCAGCAATAGTATCAGACGCCTTTGATAGCAGGCTGGAGACCTTATTCTG
Source organism: Triticum dicoccoides (assembly GCF_002162155.2). Classification (NCBI taxonomy): domain Eukaryota; kingdom Viridiplantae; phylum Streptophyta; class Magnoliopsida; order Poales; family Poaceae; genus Triticum; species Triticum dicoccoides. Next base: position 75,970,655 of record NC_041393.1, read on the forward strand.
TAAAAGAAAGTTAATTCTTCTTCACCACCCACATCTTCAGGGGTGGCTTTGAAGCAATGAGTCTAAGTGCAGCATCTGAGAACTTCGGCTTTGGAGCCCTAGCAAATAGCCTTGCAGGAGATGAATGATACTCATATGAATAAGCAGAAAAGTTCTTAGTTCTATGAACATAGCGATTTGAGGACACACGCTCATATTCATAAGTTTGAGTATGATTTCCCTGCAAAACATTGGCGTTAGGGTGACTCAGGTGAGTCCTGTATCTGTATGAAGCCTTTGGACCATATGACGCCTTAGGTCTGGGGTTTGTCTTCTTCCCTGGTGGTGTCATGATGACATTCACTGGAAGATTCTCAAGAGAGCTTTTGGGAACCCAGATCTTCTTCATAGGTGGTACGTTCCTGCAGTTAGTACCAATATACCTGGCAAACACTTCACCATTCTGATTCTTGAACAGTTTATAGTTTGCATCAAAGGATTCATCAATGATAATAGGAGTATTAGAGGTAAAGCCAGATAAGGTGGATGGATCCACTGAAGGTTCCTTTGTAGCAACCCATGTGGTTTTGGGATACTGCTCAGGCTTCCAGCAGGAACCATCAACATTCATTTTCCTATCGAACCCAACACCCTCTTTCCTAGGGTTTCAGTTCAGAATCTGCTTTTTGAGGACATCGCAAAGTGTCTGATGTCCTTTCAGACTTTTATACATCCCTGTTTCAAGCAATGTCTTCAACCTAGCATTTTCATCAGCAATAGTAGTGGTATCCTCAACAGAGGGGTCAGTTACCACATCAATAGTTGAAGACAAAGCAACAGTAGCAGCAGTGGAACATTCAGCAATAGAGGTAGCGTTATCACGCTCAATGCATTTTACACATGGTGGTTCAAATCCATCCTGAGCGGAACTGATCTGTTGAGTGTGAAGTGACTCATTCTCCTTTTTAAGATCTTCATGAGCTGCTTTCAATTTCTCAAGCTCTTGCTTCCTTTGAAGATAATCATAGGAGAGCTTTTCATAAGTGGTTGAGAGCGTCTCATGAAGACTTTCAAGTTCTTGGTACTTAGCATGAAGATTTTTTATGTCTTCAACTAAGGACTGTGAACGTGTCATTTCCGCGTCCAACAGGTCATCGCTTTTATCTAACAGTTTTTGAGTATGTTCCATAGCCTTTTGTTGTTCAGTTGCAATTTTAGCAAGTGTTTTGTAGCTGGGTTTGGATTCACAATCAGAGTCATCTTCACTTGACGTTTGAAAGTAAGCATCACGTGATTTTACCTTGGCACCACGTGCCATGAAGCAGTAGGTGGGAGCAGGATCGTCCTTGTCATCAGCTTCAGCGTTGGTGTGGAAGTCATTGTCTTCAGTGTTGAAGATGGACTTGGCAACATAGGCTCTGGCTAGAGCCAGACTTGCAACGCCAGGGTCGGACTCCTCTTCAGACTCCACCTCCGCCTCCTTAGAAGCAGACTCCTCCTCTGAATCCATTTCCTTGCCAACAAAAGCACGAGCCTTGCCAGATGAGCTCTTCTTATGAGATGAAGACCTTGATGAGGACTTGGAAGAAGACTTTGAAGATTTCTTCTTCTTCTTGTCATCAGAATCATATTCCTTGCTCTTCTTCTTCTTCTTCTCATTGTCCCACTGTGGACACTCAGAGATATAGTGTCCAGGTTTCTTGCACTTGTGACATGTTCTCTTCTTGTTGTCATGAGTGGAAGCTTCATATTTCTTCAGCTAGATCGTGAAGACTTTCTGAAGCACTTCTTCTTGGTGAACTTCTGGAACTTCTTCACAAGCATAGAAAGTTCCTTTCCAATGTCTTCAGGATCATCAGAACCGCAGTCAGATTCTTCTTCAGATGAGAAACAACTTTTTCCTTCAAAGCGCGAGTTCGGCCATAGTTGGGACCATAGATATCTCTTTTCTCAGAAAGCTGGAACTCATGTGTGTTGAGCCTCTCAAGTATATCAGACGGATCGAGTGTCTTGAAGTCAGCGCATTCTTGTATCATGAGGGCAAGGGTGTCAAAGGAGCTGTCAAGTGATCTCAGTAGTGTCTTAACGATTTCATGCTTGGTAATTTCAGTGGCGCCGAGAGCCTGAAGCTCATTTGTGATGTCGGTGAGGCGATCAAATATGAGCTGGACATTTTCATTGTCATTTCGCTTGAAGCGGTTGAAGAGATTGCGAAGAACATTGATCCTTTGATCTCTCTGAGTTGAGACGCCTTCGTTGACCTTGGATAGCCAGTCCCAGACTAGCTTTGACGTTTCCAGAGCACTCACACGGCCATACTGTCCTTTGGTCAGATGACCACAGATGATGTTCTTTGCAGTAGAATCCAGTTGAATGAACTTCTTGACATCAGTAGGGGTGACACCTTCACCAGATTTGGGAACGCCGTTCTTGATGACATACCAGAGGTCGACATCAATGGCTTTAAGATGCATGCATATCTTATTCTTTTAGTAGGGCTATTCAGTTCCATCGAACACGGGGCAAGCAACGGAGACTTTGATTATCCCTACAGTCGACATAGCTAAACTCCAGGTGGTTAAACCGAATCACACAGAACAAGGGAGTACCTTGCTCTGATACCCATTGAAAGTGCTAGTTATCGACTAGAGGGGGGGGTGAATAGGCGATTTTTATCAAAGTCTTCAAAACGTGGAAGTTTCGAAGACAAACAATAGAAATGACCTAATTGATATGCAGCAGAAGATAAACTACAACAAGCAAACCATAGTCAAGTATGCAATAATGTGAAAGTACAAAGACTAATAGCAGCTTGGTAGTAAGGATCAGGATGGAAGATAGTATGAAGCCAACCAATGATAGTAGTCAAGCAATGAAGTCAAACAGGTATGACAAATAGGCAATGACTTCACGAAGACAAACTCAAAGTAAAGGGAGGGAGAGGATAGAACCAGTCACTTGTTGAAGACACAGGATTTGTTGGACCAGTTCCAGTTGCTGTGACAACTATACGTCTGGTTAGGGAGGCTGAGATTCAACTCAGAAGACCGCGTATTCACCTTATTCCCCTTGAGCTAAGGACACACAGTCCTCACCCAATCACTCTGGTAAGTCTTCAAGGTAGACTTCCGAACCTTCACAGACTTTGTTCACGGGCGATCCACAATGACTCTTGGATGCTCAGAACGCGACGCCTAACCGGATGGAGGATACACAGTCCTCAAGTGTAATAAGTCTTCAGGTCACTCAGACAGAAAGACTTCAGTGATGCCTAACACTCTTTGGCTCTGGGTGTTTGGGCTTTGTCTTCGCAAGGATTTCTCTCTCTCAAAGGCTTCGAGGTGGGTTGCTCTCAAACGACAAAAGTCGTGAACTAACTCTGAGCAGCCACCAATTTATGGTGTAGGGGGTGGGCTATTTATAGCCACAAGGCAAACCGACCTGATATGTCCGAAATGACCCTGGGTCACTAAGGAACTGACACGTGTTCCAACGGTCAGATTTCAAACACACATGGCAACTTTACTTGGGCTACAAGCAAAGCTGACTCATCCAGCTCTAGATAAGATTTGCTCTCATTGTCTTCGCTCGAAGACATAGGATTTGGGTTGAGCATCACTTCAGTCATTCTGACTTTGTTCACTTGGACCCCACTTAACAGTACGGTGGTTCCTATGACTCAACAAAGAAGAAAAGGAAACAACGAAACAACACAGTCTTCGCGCTCCATAGTCTTCACTCAATGTCTTCTCATGTCATAGTCTTCAATATGAATATCTTCACATACCACCATTGTCGTCAATGTCTTCATACATTTTTAGGGGTCATCTCCGGTAGGTAAACCGAATCAATGAGGGACACTACCTGCGTTATCCTGCAATTCTCACAAACGCATTAGTCCCTTAACCAACTTTGTCGTCAATACACCAAAACCAACTAGGGGTGGAACTAGATGCACTTACACATGGCAATCCCTACTCACTCACATTGATATCTATTAACGGGCATCTCCATAGCCGGTTGATACGCCTAGTCAATATGAGACTTTCTCCTATTTGTCTTCTCCACACAACCTCCATCATCATATTCTATTCCACCCATAGTGCTATATCCATGGCTTACGCTCATGTATTGCATGAGAGTTAAAAAATCTAAAGCGCGTTAAAAAGTATGAACCAATTGCTTGGCTGAAACCGGGGTTGTGCATGAGGGGAGTATTTTGTGTGACGAAAATGAAGCATAGCCTAACTATATGATTTTGTAGGGATAAGCTTTCTTTGGCTATATTATTTTGATAAGACATGATTACTTGTTAGTATGCTTGAAGTATTACTATTTTTATGTTAGTATGAACTTTTATTTTGAATCATTTGGATCTGAACATTAATGCCACAATAAAGAAAATCACATTGAGAAATATGCTAGGTAGCATTCCACATCAAAAATTCTGTTTTTATCATTTACCTACTCAAGGACGAGCAGGAATTAAGCTTGGGGATGCTTGATACGTCTCCAACGTATCTATAATTTTTGATTGTTCCACGCTATTATACTAGCCGTTTTGGATGTTTATGGTCTTTACTAAGCACTTTTATACTATTTTTGGACTAACCTATTAACCGGAGGCCCAGCCCAAATTGCTGTTTTCTTGCCTATTTCAGTGTTTCGCGGAAAAGGAATATCAAACGGAGTCCAAACGAAAAACCTTCGGGAGAGTTATTTTTGGAACAAACACAATCCATGAGACTTGGAGTGGACGTCAAGAAGCAATCGAGGAAGACACGAGGCAGGGAGGCGCCCCCCCACCCTCGTGGGCCCCTCGTGGCTCCCCTGACCGACTTCCTTCGCCTATATATATCTACATACACTGAAAACATCCAGGAGCACCACAAAACCCTATTTCCACCATCGCAACCTTCTGTACCTGTGAGATCCCATCTTGGAGCCTTTTTCGGTGCTCCGCCGGAGGGGGAATCGATCACAGAGGGCTTCTACATCAACACCATAGCCTCTCCGATGAGTTGTGAGTAGTTTACCATAGACGTTCGGGTCCATAGTTATTAGCTAGATGGCTTCTTCTCTCTCTTTGAATCTCAATACAAAGTTCTCCTCGATCTTCTTGGAGATCTATTCGATGTAACTCTTTTTGCGGTGTGTTTGTCGAGATCCCATGAATTGTGGGTTTATGATCAAGTTTATCTATGATAAATATTTGAATCTCCTCTGAATTCTTTTATGTATGATTGGTTATCTTTGCAAGTCTCTTTGAATTATCAGTTTGGTTTGGCCTACTAGATTGATCTTTCTTGCAATGGGAGAAGTGCTTAGCTTTGGGTTCAATCTTGCGGTGTCCTTTCCCAGTGACAGCAGGGGCACCAAGGCACGTATTGTATTGTTTCCATCGAGGATAAAAAGATGGGGTTTATATCATATTGCTTGAGTTTATCCCTCTACATCATGTCATCTTGCCTAATGCGTTACTCTATTCTTATGAACTTAATACTCTAGATGAATGCTGGATAGCGATCGATGTGTAGAGTAATAGTAGTAGATGCATAATCGTTTCAATCTACTTGTCGCGGACGTGATGCCTATATACATGATCATGCCTAGATATTCTCATAACTATGCACTTTTCTATCAATTGCTCGACAGTAATTTGTTCACCCACCGTAATACTTATGCTATCTTGAGAGAAGCCACTAGTGAAACCTATGGCCCCCGGGTCTATTTTCCATCATATAAGTTTCCGATCTACTTTATTTTGCAATCTTTACTTTTCAATCTATATCATAAAAATACCAAAAATATTTATCTTATTATTATCTCTATCAGATCTCACTTTCGCAAGTGGCCGTGAAGGGATTGACAACCCCTTTATCGCGTTGGTTGCGAGGTTCTTGTTTGTTTGTGTATGTACGAGGGACTTGCGTGTAGCCTCCTACTGGATTGATACCTTGGTTCTCAAAAACTGAGGGAAATACTTATGCTACTTTGCTGCATCACCCTTTCCTCTTGAAGGGAAAACCAACGCACTGCTCAAGAGGTAGCAAACCTCTACTAGACTAGCTCGTTGATCAAAGATGGTTAAGTTTCCTAACCATAGACATGTGTTATCATTTGATAAACGGGACCACATCATTAGGAGAATGATGTGATGGACGAGACCCATTCGTTAGCTTAGCATTATGATCGTTCAGTTTTATTGCTATTGCTTTCTTCATGTCAAATACATATTCTTTCGACTATGAGATTATGAAACTCCCGGATACCGGAGGAATGCCTTGTGTTCTATCAAACGTCACAACATAACTGGGTGATTATAAAGATGTTCTACAGGTATCTCCGAAGGTGTTTGTTGGATTGGCATAGATCGAGATTAGGATTTGTCACTCCAAGTATCGGAGAGATATCTCTGGGCCATCTCAGTAATGCACATCATAAGAAGCCTTGCAAGCAAAGTGACTAATGAGTTAGTTGCAGGATGATGCATTATGGAACGAGTAAAGAGACTTGCCGGTAACGAGATTGAACTAGGTATGAATATACTGACAACCGAATCTCGGGCAAATAACATACCAATGACAAAGGGAATAACATATGTTGTCATAACGGTTCGACCGATAAAGATCTTCGTAGAATATGTGGGAGCCAATATGAGCATCCAGGTTCCGCTATTGGTTATTGATCGGAGAGGTGTCTCGGTCATGTCTACATAGTTCTCGAACCTATAGGGTCCGCACGCTTAACGTTCGATTACGATTTTGTATTATATGAGTTATGTGATTTGGTGACCGAATATTGTTCGGAGTCCCGGATGAGATCACGGACATGGCGAGGAGTCCAAAATGGTCGAGCGGTAAAGGTTGATATATAGGACGGTAGTATTCGTACACCGGAAGTGTTCCAGAGGGTACCGGGTACATATCGGTTCACTGGAAGGGGTTCCGGGCACCCCCTTGGCAAAGATATGGGCCTAATGGGCCAAGAGGGGGAACACAGCAGCCAATAGAGGCTGCTGCGCCCCCCATATGGGCCGAACAAGAGGAGGAAGGAAAGAGGGGAAGAGAGAAGGAAGGGGATGGATTTGGCCTCCCCCTTTCTTCCCTCCTCTCTCCTCTTTCCTTCTCCCTCCGAAAAATATGGTAGGGGGCGAATTGGACTAGGCCCCCAAGTAGGATTCCTCCTACTTGGGGCGCCTCGAGGCTGTTCCCCTCCTCCTTCCACCTATATATACGTGGGAAGGGGGCACTTATAACACACATCAACTATTGTTAGCCGTGTGCGGCGCCCCCCTCCACAACTTACGCCTTCGGTCACATTCTCGTAGTGCTTAGGCGAAGCCTTGTGCGGATCACTTCACCCTCACCATCGCCACGCCGTCGTGCTGACGGAACTCATCTACTTCATCGACACTCTGCTGGATCAAGAGTTCGAGGGACGTCATCGAGCTGAACATGTGCAGAACTCGAAGGTGTCGTACGTTCGGTGCTTGATCGGTCGGAACGAGAAGAAGTTCGACTACATCAACCGCGTTGTCAAATACTTCCGCTTTCGGTCTACGAGGGTACATAGACACACTCTCCTCTTCTCTTTTCTTTGCATCTATTAGATGGATCTTGCGTGAGCGTTTGAATTTTTTTGAAATTGCATGCTTGTTCCCCAACAGTGGCATCCGAGCCAGGTCTATGCGTTGATGATATGCACGAGTAGAACACAAAGAGTTGTTGGCGGTGATCGTCATACTGCTTACCACCAATATCTTGTTTTAATTCGGCGGTATTGTTGGATGAAGCGGCCTGGACCAACCTTACATGACCACGTTCATTAGACCGACTCCACCGACAGACATGCAACTAGTTTTGCATAAAGGTGGCTGGCGGGTGTCTGTTTCTCCTACTTTAGTTAAATCGAATTTGACTGCGGCCGGTCATTGTTGAAGGTTAAAACAACAAATTTGTTAAATCACCGTTGTGGTTTATGTGCCGTAGGTAATAACGGTTCTTGCTAGAAGCCCGTAGCAGCCACGTAAAACTTCTAACAACCTACCCCTATCGGTCGGTATCCGCTATAGGGGTTGACAGTGAAATGTAAATCCGAATCGGATTCGCGATGATCGATAAGATCGGTCTTGTCCGCTAACCGGCTAGCGGGGCCGCCATGTGCGTAGCGCCTTGTATTTCGTACATGATCACTCAAACCTGTAGAATGATATTCTATGCGTAACTTTGTTTTACATGTTTGATGTGAATAGTATGGCTCATGTGTATGTGATGCATGTGTATAATTTATACATGGCTTGCGCGTCATGTTTGTCAGCCGGCGAGAGTCAAAGTGCTGTCATTATAATGTATAACGACCCGCATGTCGACTTGTAAAATTCATTACTAGTTGTAGTAGTTGGATAATAAAGATTAGGTTGGTGACTTTGGCGTCCGGGTGTGACAAACAAGATGGAGTTCCTAGATGGTCAACGCAGTGAGAGCCGACCTGAAAGAACTTCCATGAAGGAGTCATACTATTTCACAATATATTTTTATTTGTGATTGTTATGCTTCTTGTTTTTCTATGCATGTGAGAATGGTAGAAAGACCCCTCGTTAATATTAAGCAATTTTCCATTCCCGATGTTGCACCTTCGCACGTCAAGTACGTCTAATTGTGGACTCATAAAATTCGGGTGCTGCTAGGTGTCCTTGAACTGAAGGGCTCGTGTCGGACACGAACATGCACTGCATCAGGGTAACTTAACAATGCTATCAAAACGATTTTGGACCTTGTGGCAAAGAAGGTTGGGATCTGATGCTGGCCATACTTTGCGACCTGATGTCGCTGCCAAAAGCCTCTATGCTTCTTCCACATTTCTTCTCAATGCCTCCCTGTCCTATTCTTGCCGTGCTCACAGTACAATGGTCTGCCAGTCTCACTAACGTTAATAAAGTAGCTTGAGTGTAGATTGGCAAAGACTATTGATTTACATGCTCCACACTCTTTTGGTCTCTTTCCTGAAGTCGAGTAAGTAGGTCTCATGAGATGTCCTGAAGTGTCTTATATACATTACCATGTCCTCCTACTTTCTTGCTTTTTTGAAAGGAGTAAGTAGGGTGCTTAATTGTGTCAGGTGAACCAACCACCCTCACTTGGTCTCTAGCTACCTGAGTGGCTGAGTCAGACACGCATGAAGATGAAGTGCTCCCCAAACTAGTCGATCAAGAATAACATGATAAACCTGGGGTTGTAATAAGTTGTGTCTGATTCCAAGCAAAAATGTATGAAAAGAATGAACCACGTATCCGCACTCTCGGTTGAATTTGAATATTTGATTCGTTTTGTAGCAGATGTCCTTCACATTAATTATCTATGACCCCAGATTATTATTTAAACACTTTTGCTTCAGTAGACACCCCTAAACACATGGATGGCTCGGATTAGCTAATAGCTCTTCATAAGAAAGGGCATGATGGTCAATACCTCACCTGCTACCGTGCCGCGCGCTCCGCCACGGATACCATGGCATGAGAGCCGGAGGCACCGTCGTAACCGCCTCCTCCTAGGTAGTGGAGTTTGCGCTGGCAATCACCGGCGGCAGCTCGTCCTTTTTCGGGCGGCGGTGGCATCGTGGTGGTGAGGAGGGGCCATTGATCCGCGCGTAGTGGCTGTGTGGCGGGGGCGACGCGGGCTCGTTCTTCACGTGGAAGGGGTGCTAGCGGGCTGTCAGCTCCTTCACGCGACCGCCGATGTGGAGGTCGCGGTTGTCCGGCGGGGACGTTGGCTCGTCCTTCACCTGCCGAAGTGGGGATGCCGACTCCCGCTTAACGTGGACACGTCGCGGGGATGGTGGCTCCTCCTTCACGCTCACCGGCGATGGTGGAGGCGGGCCCATGTGACGGGACGAACGCTCCTTCATGATCACCATCTTACAGACGAATTCTTTGTCCATCGGAGCCACCTCCGAGAGGAGATGGGGTCGCTGCTACGGCTAGTCCTCCTCGTCGCCGGAGGAGATGACTATCTCCTTGTAGAAGGAGCCCGCCGCCATGGATGCAGGAGGGCCCAGAGAGCGAGGGCAGTGGCACCACGATCCGTCTGAAGACGAAGTTCCATCGGCGCTGTCTCCCCGCGTGGAGAACCAAGACTTCGGGATCTCCACTGGGCTCGTAGAGGAGGAAGGGGTCAACGAGGTGACG
>NC_041393.1:75981285-75988489 GCF_002162155.2 Triticum dicoccoides
GGGGGGGGGTTGGAAGGTGAGGTTCTCAGGGACGGGGAGTGATCTCTGTGTCACCGACGTAGGGCTTAAATAGCCACGGCCAGACCAGGCGGAGGGGTAGTCAGCCTGCTTCAATGCGGCGCGACTGCATGACTTGGTTTCTTGGGACGCGGCGTCCGCATTGAAGCATCGACGCGTGAGAGGTCACGTGCACCTGTGTCGCCTTCCCATCCAGTCAAATCGCGGGCAGCAATGACTGTCGTTGCATGCTCTAGGCCGGCATGAATGTGTGGGATGAAAATCGCGGAAGGGGCGGGTGGGGGGATTGGGTCGGCCAAGGCAATCAAACGCGGGCTTGGGAGCGGTCCAGACGCCCGCAAAGCCCCCCACGTTTGTCTCCGGTTTGCAGGAGAAAGTGCGCCCGGACTGCCCTGTGGGCCAATACAAGCCCGCGTTTGATGTCACAACACATCCGGAATGCGTGTTTCGGATGTATGCGGTTGATTTGAGGGTCGACGTTGGAGATGTCCTAATGTTGTATCGTTTGCAACATAAAAAAATGTGGTTCAAGCGGCTACATGATTGTTTCAAGCATAGCATTGGACTGCATCCAATCAAGGGAAATAAACATTTGTTTCCATCAAAAATTGCTTCCACAAATATTCGACTTTGTTTCCAATGAATATACAATTTGAAATTTGATTTTGCTTCTACACATCAATAATATTATAAGGATATTGCATCTATGTGTGTTGTTTGGAAAATTTGACGAGGAGGCAGTTCACGTCAATGCCATGGATGGCATGCCATGGATGGCATAGGTGCATTATTATTGCTTCAAAAAACGTCACTGGATGTTTCCCAGTTGTATCAGTATTGCTTCAAAATTTGGAGTAGCACGTGAGTGTGAAAGATAATAAGAAGAATAAAAGAAGTAACTAGAAACAACAATTAAGTTTTTTCCTAGTTGGTTTGGTTATAGTGGGTGGAAATAAAGTAAGAGGTTGTGAGTTCAAATCCTACCCTCGCAAATGATCTTTGTATCCATCACCGGAGTGGATTCCCTTTGATCCCACATAATTGCTAAGCTCCACCATAACTCAGAGAGTCAGAAAATAGGGTGCATCTACACGATAAATAAGCACATTATCATGATCCACGAAGGAACTGAAATTGCGTGTGTGCTTGCGTTAATGCATAACAGTGCATGGAAGGAAGTCGTTGGATGCTTACATGTGCTAACTGTAGTAAATTGCTGCTCCGAATCATGTGAGCGAGCATGGCAGCAATGCGTGTCTCGTGTGGAATGATCAAGATACCACGTGCATAATTCTGCTGGTACCTCCACCCTGTGTAGAATAGAAGAAAAGGAGAAAAAGTAGTTGACTCACATATACTGTATATGCAAACATAACGTCATCCATCACGTCAAAAAAAAAAACATAACGTCATCCAAGCCTTTCTTTAAACTTAAGTGGTGATCATGACTGGCATATGTAAAAAGAGTAGTAAGTTGTAGTCCTGACTCGTGAGTATTAGATGATTTGTTCGAGCCAAATGGACTGCATGGAATGGTAGGAATGATATGCCATTGCTGCCCTATACATACTGAAACAAATATAAGATTAAAGTAACACGGATTAGGGAGGGACGAGATGGCGTGCGATACACAGTGGTAGGTGGCGTACGCGGCCGACCTAACGAGCCGCACCGCCACGTTCCGCGGCGGCGAGATCTTCCTCCGCAGCGATATCCAGCGGCTCGTTCTCCTCGACTCTCGCGGGTCCACGGTAGATGCGCGATGCGTCCACGAGGGGGAACGGATCGACGTGGGAGGGGTCATCTCCTTCCCGTGCCATTTCGCCAAGATCTGCGACCGCCTGCCGGTGATTGGGTCGTCGCGTGGTGGGGCGCCGGCGAACGTGGAGGTGGCGGCAAGACGTGTTGACCAGGGCAGCGGAGTCGCGGTACACGGGAGCAAGGTGGACGTGGTCATGCGCGGCCCTCCCAGACCCCCACCTCGACCAGACATGGGCCCTGGGGTGCTCGGGCGCGGCCCGGGCAGCCATGACTCCGATCCTCGACACGTGGGCGCTGCAGCCATCGACCGCCCGGATCCATCCTAGCCTAGGGTTTCGACCTCCGCCCCAGGTACAAAATCACCACCACCCCGTCCACACTCCACTTTTTCAGATCTAGACGAGTGTCTGCTCCACTTCTGGGAGGCGCCGCAGAGGAGAGAAGTTAGGGTTCCTCCCTCCTTCTCGTGGTGGGAGGGCAAGATCCGTGGCGACGATCGACCCTTTGCTTAGATCGTTGCATGCCCACCTCCACCAAAGATCCCTGAAATTCCAAGGCGAAGTAGAGGAGGAGAGATGAGGGGAGATGGCTTTGGCGCGGGCAGACACGGCCGCGGGGCGGGGCGCTTCGACCGCGGCGGCGGCCATGGACGGGACATCAACGTGTAGAAGCGCAAGGAGGGTGCGGGGCAGTTCTCGACCACGAAGGCATTGGGCTCCGGTGACACGGGGTTCGAGAAGTGGGAGTCCATGGCGGGATCAGGCAGATCCGAGCTGCCTCGCCCTGACCGCTGGGCTACGGCCGTCGACGGCGATGGCGCGGACAAGGCTGCGCTTCGTCCCCACGGGAAGTCGCCTACTCCCACTGCGAGACGAGATCCTCTCGCCCACGCTGGTAACCCTAACCCTACGCCTCATGTGTGTTAGATCTGCAATACTGTGGGTCACTATACTGCTAGGTGCCGACAAGCTCTATGTGAGCGTTGCAAGAAAAGGGGTCATTTGTCTGTCATATGTACTAATTTGATTCCTCGGGAGTGCATTCATGCTATGTGTGGCTTCCAGTCTAAGGGGTAGGGGTTTTGCTATTTTCCTGATTATAGCATCGAGAGGCAGCCACAGAGAGAGAATACCAATGTTCTGATTACTATTGTTGAGGGAACTATTTCCAAGCAAGATCTTCAGGATGAGATGGGGGTTTACATTGGTCAGGGTTGGAGATGTTCTGCCCATCTCTTAGCCCCTAACAATTATGTCATGAGGTTTCCTAATGTTAGGGAGGTTGAGCGAGCTATCTTTGTAGAGTATATTACTCTCAAGAAACACAAAACTGTGGTTCATGTCACTCCATGGTCTGATGACATTGATTGTGAGGGTCTGCTGGAAATTGCTCGGGTAAGAATTGTAAGATCCCTCTGAACAAAAGATGTGAAAAGAATGTGGCATTTGCGGGTGTCCTCGTTGGGGTGACTCTGGAGATTGATATGTCAATGCATAAACGTCCCTCATTTGTCCGTGCTAAAATTGGGTGTCGTGGCATTGATGAACCGCCTGCTTCTGCTGAGGGATATATGGAGGGGGGGGGGGCGTTTTTATAGATTTCAGTATGAGGTGGAAGAGGTTTTGGTGAGAAATCCTGTTGTGGAAGAGGACACTGTGGCCGTCAAGAGCCAAGATAATAACAATACCAGTACCCCTAAAAGAAAAAGACAGGAGGGTGGGACTGATTCCTCGAGGGGGGCCCCGGCTCCTATTGAGCATGGCACTTCCTCTTTCCGGGGGCAAGGCCTGTCGCCTGCTTCCTTCCGAGAAAAAGGATGAAATTGAAAAGGATAATGCAGAAGAGAATGACTGATCTTCTTTATCCAAGAGTGATGATGATAAAACCCCGTTGATTGAAAAACGGGCTAATGAGAATTCTGCTCTCGTGTCCTATGAGCTGTTGTCAAACAACAAACAAAACTGCGATTACGAGGAGGCCATGCTGGAGGGGATTGCTAATATGCAAGGGGTGCAGGTGACTGCTATACCATTTATTGAGAAGAAAATTTCTTATGCAGATATAGTACCTGGTGCCTCGTAGGTGTCTGAAGTGGTGGGAGAGGTTGATCCTATGCTGAAGGTATCTGATGACTACCTGGTACACTTACCATCTCCTAATTGTGAGGATGAGATCATCCCCACTCCCCCTTTGATCCCTGAAGTTAACCTGAGGTTCAGTCTTCGGTGTGCTCAGGGGGAGCAGGCAGATATGATGACGAAAGCTATGGAAGTAGCCAAGAAGAAAAACTTGGAAGGTAACACTCCAAACCTTAGAAAAAAAATTCTTTTGCTGTTTTAGGGGATGCTGAGTTGATCTATAGAGCTAATGAGATGGGGGTGTGCATACATGATGATGATTTTACTTGCGATATTCTACATGAGTTAGAGGATGTTAGAGAAAATCTGCTAAATAAACAGAATATTATGGACAAGGAAAATATATTGAGGATGACCTAACTGTTATCAATGTTTTAGGAAAAAAAGCCCCACTCAGCTTATCTTGGCTTGAACAAGATTAGTACTATAGTGAAGATTTTGGACATCCAAGCATGGTAGTAAAAGGAAAAAAACCACAGATCATCTGTCAAGATTTCTAGGCCTGCGACTAAAATTCAAAAGAACATGATGGCTGAGGATAAGAAAATGAGTGTTAACTCTGCCCCGGTCCCTGGCAGGGTTACCAGGGCTAAAAAACAAAAAAACTGTTCCAAATGGGAGGTCTCATTTGGAGCTGTAGAGGGGTGGGCAAGAAAGGAATGGCCACCTGCATCTCTGATTTAATTAGTGACCATTCCCTTGACTTCTTAGGCTTACAAGAAAACATGAAAAAAACTTCTCTCCTAAATGCTTGAGAAAGATTGATCCCTTTAACACTTTTGAGTGGGTCTGGATCCCCTCAAATGGCAAATCTGGTGGGGTATTAGCCGGGGCTAGAAAAGACACGTTGGACATTGGGTCTAGTAAAACTGGTAAATATATGATCCAACTTGATCTGAAGGATAGTAAAAGGAATACTGATTGGAGCCTACTGGTGGTTTATGGTCCAGCTCATGAAGATATGAGGGAGGAGTTCCTGTCTGAACTTGCCCACTTCTGCTCTACCATGAATAAACCTTACATTGTTGGAGGTGATTTCAACATTATAAGTCTATGGATTCATTTAGACTGAGAGAGATCTTTTGTAGTGGAGCCAAGTACATCTGGACCAATAACCAGTCTCATCCCACCTTAGAGAAACTAGACAGGATTCCGATGTCTAGTGAATGGGAGGACCTTTTCCCCCTGGTGGCAGTTAGCAAATTGGTTAGAGAGTTATCCGACCATAATCCTTTACTCCTATCCTCGGGAGACTCAGGTAGGGAAGCACCCAAGCCTAGAGAGTTTAGATCCGACCTGGCTTGGCTTAAGAACGATGAGTTATTGCCCTTGGTTGAGAAAATCTGGTCCAAAGCAGTCAATGCCAAGGACCCTATAGATATTCTCACTATTAAACTTAAAAGGTTCAAAACCTTCTTCAAGGGGTGGGGATCTCATAAATATGGCCATGATAAAAAAAGAAAAGAAGAGCTCAGAGTGGAACTAGCCACTCTGGAAGAACTTGAAGAATAAGGCCCTTTGTCTCCTTAGATGTATAATAGAAAAGTTGATATCAACTTTGAGCTGCACGAGATTCTGGTGAATGAAGAGATCTTTTGGCTCCAACAGTCCCATGAGCGCTGGCTGCTCAAAGGGGACCTAAACGCAGATTACTTTCACGAAATTGCCAATGGGGGAAAGAGGAAAAATACTATTCATACGTTAAAATGTGGTGATGTGGAGATTGAGGGTACTGATAACTTGATCTCACATGCCACAGAGTTCTATAAAAATTTGTCCGGTCCGGCCCCTGGCAACTTGTTTCACATGGACCCTAACTCGTGGGAAGAATCGGAAAAACTCACATGAGAAGACAATGAAGATCCGACCAGGGAATTCTCTGAGGAGGAGGTGAAGGAGGTTCTCTTTGCGATGGACACAAATAGAGCACCTGGCCCGGATAATATTCCTATAGAGTTCTATCAACACTGTTGGGACATTGTCAAAAAAGACATTATGCTGATTTTTAGGCACTTCCATAATGGCACGCTTGACGTGCAGCGTCTCAATTATGGAGTAATCACTCTCCTTCCTAAAGTGTCGGGCTCTGAGCGCATTCAACAGTTCCGACCTATTTGCCTCCTTAGATGCCCCTATAAGCTGATTACTAAGTCAATGGATCGGAGAGTTGAAAAATACGCTGATAAACTGATTAGCCTCTCGCAAAATGTGTTTGTGAAAGGTAGAAACATAATGGATGGGATCATGACGCTTCATGAGCTCCTCAATTACAGCCATGTTAAAAAAAGAACTGGAGTAGTGCTCAAATTGGATTTTGAGAAGGCGTACAATAAAGTCAACTGGGAGTTTCTTCTGGAATGTCACAAGTTGAGAGGTTTCAATGAAACTTGGTGTGGGTGGGTGAAACAGATCCTGTACAATGGCACAATTAGTATCAAACTGAACAATTCGGTAGGCCCATACTTTCAGAGTGCAAAGGGGGTGTGTCAAGGGGACCCGCACTCTCCTTTCCTCTTTAATTTGGCTGCGAGATGCTTAAATAAAATGATAAAAAAAGCTCAACAAAACGGCCTCCTGACTGGGCTAGCAGTTGATCTAATCCCAAATGGGGTGGCTGTGCTCCAATATGCAGACGACACGATTGTTTGCGTAGAGCATGACATGGAGAAAGCAATGAACCTTAAGATTCTGTTATACATGTTTGAACTGATGTCAGGTCTGAAAGTGAACTTTTAGAAAAGTGAAATTCTGACTATTGGGGGGATGCTGATATCGATAAGGAGTATGCTGAGCTTTTCAATTGCGAGATTGGACACTTTCCAACCAAATACCTGGGGATGCCTGTGAGTTTTTCCTCTTTGAAAGACTCGATGCAGGAATTTATTGATGATAAATACTTGAAGAATTTTGGGACCTGGATCAGGAATGCTACTTCTATAGGGGGCAGACTTACTCTGCTCACTTCAGTACTATCACAATTGTCCCTGTACCACATGTCTATGTGGCTCATGAGCAAGACCTTCGTTGAAAAATTGGACAAATATCGTTGGAAATTCTTCTGGCAAGGTTGCAATAAGAAAATTCGTTACTACCTGGTTAAATGGAAAAGGGTTTGTAGATCGAAAGATAAGGGGGGCCTTGGGGTTAAAGATCTCAGGAAGCAGAATATTAGCCTCATGGTGAAGTGGTGGTGGAAACTAGAAACCCAGAAAGGGGTGTGGCAAGATCTGATGAAAGCTAGATACTTGTCTAGCAAGTCTGTTGCGACAGTGACCCCTAGATACTCA
>NC_041393.1:75988967-76096821 GCF_002162155.2 Triticum dicoccoides
CATTCCCAGAACTGTTTGACATTTGCATAGATCAAGACTGCACGGTGGAGAAATTTGGCGGTGCTGTGGTCTCGACCTTTTTCAGACCTTGCCTTGGCCCTGATCTAAAAGAGCAATGGGACAAGATGCGTGTGCTAGTCATCGGACTAAACCTCTCTGCTGATAGGGATTCGGTTTATTGGGGGCTCAATAAGAATGCTAGGTACTCTACTAAGTCTATGTACAAGTGGCTGGAAAAACCTATTAGTGGGTGCAGCTATAAATGGATCTGGGAAGCAAAACTTCCACTTAAAATCCAGGTGTTCTTGTGGCAAATGGCCCAAGATGTAGTGCTCACCAGATCCGTGAGGAAAAGAAACAAGGAACCCTGTGTGTTCCTTTTGTGGAAAGCTGGGAACAACTACTCATTTGTTTTTCTCTTGCTCTGTGGCACGAGTTGCCTAGAGATCAATTGGGGTGGTCTTGGGGACTGAGCTTTGTCCCAATAATACTTGGCAATATTATGTGTGGTGCAATATGTTTTTGCCTAATGGGTCTAAATTTCTCACAGTAGGCTTGGCCGTTGTAATCTGGGCTATATGGTTGGCACGTAATAGAGCTACCTTCGAGAAAAAGTTGATTAAATCTCCTTTTGAGATTGTGTTCTCGGCATGTTCTTTTCTCTTGTATTGGGCAGGCCTTCAGACCAAGGAAGAAGCGGAGAAGCTACGCCAAGGTGCCGAGATGATTCGATCAAGCACGACCAGACTGATGGCGGTGTGCGAGGAGGCCAGGCGCACGGTGGATGATGCTGGAGAAGTGCTGCCTTGGTGATGGGCTCGGTTGCGCTACGTCACAGCTCTCCCGCTTCAGTCGTTTTGGCTTAAGAGACAATCTAGATATCATGTTAGCTTGTGTTTGGCTCTGCATGTTGCTTAGACTGTGTGGTGCTGTCAGGTTTTCGCCCCATAGTGCTCGTTTCGATGGCGGGCGGGCACAGTGGGTTTCCTGTCAGTGCGTTGAACTCGCTACCCTCTTTCCCTTCTCCCTGGTTGTTTGGAACTACTGTATTTCCGTTTAATGCACATGGAAAGGGGTACGCCCAGTTTAAAAAAAAAGAAACAAATATAAGGCACATGTCATGTGTTAATCCAATTCAAATAATAAGTTTCAGAGATGGGAAGCTTGTTTGAACGCGAGCAAGAAGAGACATATGCAGAATGAAACACAAATAGCCCTCACTATCTGTAGCAAATTTTTGAGCAGCTTGCGCCGAATCTGACAAAAAAACAGATAAAACGTTAGATTGGTGAAGTAGGGAAGGCCGAAAAACGACCTGAACTCAACACGCGTCGGGAAGTTGCGGCGGATGATGGCAGTCGAGCATTTGTGTCATTGTGCGGTGCCGCAGTCGAGCCTCTTTCTTTTACCTGTGCAAGTAGCAATGCTCGAGTTACATGACAAAGCATGCCTTCACTTGCTTGTAGCTTCTGCTATTGTAGGGGGATGAAAAGCACGGGCATGCCATTGAGCGATCTTCTTCCACCCCTCGTGGTAGAGGAACAACTCAAAGCTGTCGTTGGGTGCAGGAATGGGGACGTGGGTCAGCTACAGGTTGGTCATGTGGTACCTGTTGGGAGCTGGCAGCACCAGCTATGTTGAGCGGCGCGAGCCCGCGGGCGTGATCCAGGCAAAGAAGAAGAGCATGACCCCCAGCCCGCAGTTGCCACCAAATCCGTCCCCAACCCGCAGTTGCCGTCAAATCCACCCAAGAAGGACGACAGGGGAACAATCGAATCTGAAGCCACCATGGAGCCGCAGAGAACGCAATCGCTCCCAGCCTGCAGTTGCCGCCGACCCACCCATGGATCCATCAAATCCATGCCTGCTCACGAGCTTGCATGGAGCCGCAAAGAATACGAGATTTGAGCAGAGATGAGGAAGGAGGAGGCGAGGTGGGGGGATGAGGATAGGATGGTGCGTCCGACTCTTAATAATAGACCATCCCATCAGTTTTGGAAGACGAAGAGGAATGGATGTGCACTATAGAGCCTATGCAAAATATGAATTGATCCCACTCAGATACTTAACGACTCGTTGATTTATTTATTTTGCTGAGGTGGTGGCTGCATGTTGAGAGTACGTTGACGTGGCATCATGGTGATGTGGACAGTGTGCATGTTAAGAGAATTTAGTGAGGATCAACTTCTTAAAAATGTAAGATACATATTTAGGATCCAATTAAACAGAAGAAAATATTGTGGATCTTACATTGATCTATTTTTTCTTGAACTACTACAATTGAAGAACTTGCCTCTAAATCCCTTGAACGGAGCATGTCCCACGCAAGGATGCCGTCACATCACGGGAAATTATGCATTCTTCCACCAATTAGGATGGCAGAACAATCCTACGGCCTGCTCGCAGAACAGTACTTCATTCCGCCAATCTACTTGGTGAAGGTGCTACGTGGTGCTTAGCCAGCCTTTGCGCCAGGGCTGATTGAAGGGCTAGCTCCACCACTCCAGAGAGGAACCAATGAACTATGGGCCTGTTCAGAGCCTCTCTCAACTCTCCCATCTCAACAGATTTAGCTTCGGAACCTAGCTTCTCGCTCCACGCAGCGAATCCCGTCCATTTGGCACCTTGGCAGCTTGGCCTGCTTCTCCATCGCCACCTTGGGCTGGCAGCGGCAGCTGGCCTGTCTGCTAGCAGCCTAGGGCCAACTTGGGTTGGATGCAACCATCCGAGGTTGGCCAGCCTGTATACAGAGGCCGAAGATAGAGAGGGCTCCGGAGAGCACATGCATCAATGGCGTTGGAGTGCCGGTGGGGATGATGCGTCGGTGTTGGTCGCAAGGGAAGTACTCCTTTTGGACGGGATCCAACGGGGATGGTCCTTAATCGTCTAGATCTGCCGGTGGAGAGGAGCGCTGGCCTGCGACGTGGTCGAGCCAGCTGAGGTGGTAGGGGTGGCGGCCGTCAGTGGGGTAGGTCGATGAGGATGATTGTCGATGGGAAGAGGAGATAGGTTTTTTTAGTGGCGGGTTAACGATTCAGGGTGGATGGACGAAACGCTTTTGGTAGCACTTCGGCTATGATGTGGGCAAACTCCAGATTTTCATTTCGGTGGAGCTGGGCCGACCTCGCTCCATCTTCTTGCACAACTCTCGAGCTCTGCTTCGAGAATTCAACTTCTTGGATTCATACAGGCCCTACATGGCATACTCTCAGAAGAAGAGAGCGGACTCTCGCCACACGTGACCATCATAGGGTGAGCAGTCACCTTCTTAGATCGCTGCTACATTTCCCGGTGCCTCCCAATTCTACTATTTGCTTGGCTTCGTGCACCACCATAGCTTAGCTTTGCTGGCAGGGTTTCTTTTGCCAGACTCCAGACTTGGTCTCGCTTCTTCCTCCACTAGATGAGACATGCTCTTGTGTAATATAGGTCATGTTTGGTTCATAAGTCCTATGACATTGTTTAGTCCCAACTTATAAGTCCCAAGTCGTTAAAAAGTCCCTATCTGTTTGGTTCCTGGGACTTATAAGTCCCTATAAAAAGTCCCTATAAAACCATATTACAACTATAAGTCTCTATAAGTCCCTCTTTGAGAGTCTTATTGCATAAGTCCCAAATGCCCACTTTAAGTCCCTATAAGTCTCTCCTGTTTGGTTTAGATGGGACTTATAGGGACTTTCTTAAGTCCCTAAGCCAATAAGTCTCTGGAAACAAACACCCTCATAGAGAGAGCAACTGAACAAACTCAGCTACCGCAATAGATGAGCAAGTAACTCAAGGGTGCATCTCAGACGTTATATATAAATCTGTTCAGCCTGGGAAGGACTTACATAGCTCTCAGGAAACGAGAAACTAGAACGAAAAGGATCTGTATATAACTATATGCAGATGACGGTGCACATTGCCAATGCATGCATTCATTTTTCTAGTAGTACTTGTGTGTACTACTTGCTTGGAGATCACGACCGACAACGTGAAATGACATTTTTGTTGAAACAAATCACCCTAAGTCAGCTGCAGTAAGCCTTGAAACAGAGTGGTTTTGCATGGCAAACATCTAGAAAAAAAGTTCAGTTCCCAGTGGCAATCTGATACCAGCAAATAAAAATCAATAAGCCCATCAAACCAAATACTCCTAAATCACGTCATAGGTGGAACAGAACACAGAATTAAATGGTGCGGCTTTTTACAATGGCGCACTCCTCTTGTAAGAGGAATCAACCAGTTCCAGCTGGGGGCCTCAAATCTAAATGCTCCAGAATCGAATAGCAAACAAATTCCAGAGCAGCGGCCCAGACAAATGCCTTGTTAGAACTCGCAGCTTGCCGTAGATCAGATTGCCGTCGTACGCCTGAGATCACGTACACAACTAGCTAAGCAGACAAGCAGGTAGGTGGATGCTTTTCACGTAGGCTAGCTTATGAAGCGAACTAATCACCAGTGGCTAGGTTAATCGATCCGTAGAGACAAGAGAAACACAGCGGAACAGCAAGCATAAAATTGATCTTTTTCCCCCCTCTGCCGCAGCTTCCCTGGGGATTTTCTCCTTTATTTATAATAGCTGATTACAAAGACTCCTTGACCAATACGTACTACTATTCTAGGACCAAACCGACTAGGACTTCCATAGTCATCGTTTTGAAATCACCAAATTGCTCCATGGCAGATGCAATCTGGAGAAACTTTGACGGAACTGCTCGAAGGATTTTCTTGACGGCGATTGTCTCCTTAAACTTTTCTCCAAGCCCTCGTATCCCATTGGCGATGGTGTTAGAATTAAACATGACATAGTACTCCTTGTCCGATACGGGCTTGGAGGTAGTTACCGTGTAGGACTAGTATTGCTAGGTATAGCCTAGTATATATATGTATCTACCCTGCCCCTTTGTAACACAACGAAAAGAGCAATACAAAGAAAAAGCCCAGGAGCGACACGCCCCTGTAGCTATCAACAAAATCCATCGATCAGTTTTTCCGTTCGCCAAGTTACGAAGTCCCTACGATCTGCCGTGTATCGATCGATCTAGCCAAGCCAGCTCCACGTATAGGAGTTGCACGTACGTGTGGTAGGATTATCCATCCAGCTGCTTGTGTGTGTGCTAGCTTACCACATACACGTACGTTATTGATCCTGGGTGAATTGATCAAGCGATCAAAAACCAACAATTGGTATCTAGAGCCTCGACGATCTACGATCTACGATGACGGACAGCGACGCTGAGTCGGTCAAGTCCAGCAACAGCGGTTCCAAGGCGAACAAAAAAGGCGACAATGTGAAGAAGGGTGGCAAGTCAGCAACCAGTGGTGGCGGAACGGGCGGCGCCAACGTACTGGCGCATCGCAACATCCCCATCCAGTACCCGATGCTCACCGACGCCAACTACGGCGTGTGGGCGGTGAAGATGAAGATCATTCTCCGAACCCTTCGAGTGTGGGAGGCCATCACGGACGACGACGTCGACAAGGAGTGCGACGAAGGTGCCATGGCCGCCATAGCCCAGTCTGTGCCGGATTCCGTGCTGATGACATTGGCGGAGTTCGAGACAGCAAGAGAGGCGTGGAACGCACTCAAAGAGATGAGGATCGGAGAAGATCGCGTCACCAAGGCTCGGGCACAAGTGCTGAAGCGCCAATTTCACAAGTTGCAGATGGAGGAAACTGAATCGTGAACAACTATGCCATGCGTCTGACTACATTGGTGGGAGAGATCCGCGCGCTTGGTGCAAAGCTCGAGGAGACCGAGATTGTGGAGAAGTTTTTCAGTTTGGTGACTGATAAATTCACGTACATCATTGGCACGCTCGAGCAGCTTTACAACATCGACGACATGACCATAACGGAGGCGATCGGACGCTTGCGGACATGGGAAGAGAATGCTCGTGGTTGTCGGAAAGGCAAAGGAGAAGGTAGTGACCAACTCATGTACTCGCGCGCAGATTGGGAGTCCCCAAGTAGCAAAGGAAGGCGCAACGTTGGCGAAGGCTCAAGCAACGCGAAGCGCGGCGGACAAACCGAAGAAGGCAAAGGAAAAGGCAAGCCACAAAGTCGTGGTAAGGCGGACCGATCTAAAGAGCGGAAGCCACGGAACTTGGATATGTCCGAGGTCAAGTGCTTAACTGCAACGAGATGGGTCACTTTGCGAAGGATTGTCCGGAGCCTAACAAGAGGGAGATCAAGGCAAATTTGGCGAAGCAGGAAGGCGAACGTCCAGGTCTTCTGATGGCCGAAGTTTGTGATCTCGTGGAGCCTAACAAGCGGGAGATCAAGGCAAATTTGGCAAAGCAGGAAGACGAACGTCCAGGTCTTCTGATGGCCGAAGTTTGTGATCTCGTCCAAACAACGGTTGTAAAACCAAACCGGAAGGTGCTACTTCATGAGAAAAAGGTAACACCAAAGTTATCCGGGAGCCAGAACGTGTCATGGTATCTAGACACACGTGCCAATAACCACATGACGGGGTGCAAGGAGAAGTTCCTCGAGCTGGAATATGATGTTCAAGGCTCGGTCAAGTTCGGTGATGGTTCAAATGTGGAGATTTTGCGGGCAAGGCTCTGTCCTCTTCGAGGGTCTCACAGGAGAACATCGCATACTCACCGGAGTGTACTACATCCCACGGCTTCGCAACAACATCATCTCTGTCGGGAAACTTGACGAGAATGGATGCAAGGTGGATATCGAGAACGGAGTGATGACGATCTTCGACAACCTCCGAAACGTGCTAGCGCGTGTGAATCGCACGCGGAACAGGCTCTATATCCTCAACCTTGATCAATCTCAACGGGAGTGTTGGCTCGCCAAGAGTGATGATGATTCGTGGTTATGGCATGCTAGATTTGGACACGTTAACTTCTACGCCTTGAAGAAGATGTCGAAGATGGAGATGGTATCTGGGATGCCGTTCATCGACCATGTTGATCGAGTATGTGATGGGTGCTTGGTTGGAAAACAGCACCGCAGGCCGTTCCCTGCTCAGTCTACCTATCGTGCAAGTGATGCACTTGAGTTGCTCCATGGTGATCTATGTGGCCCTATCACCCCAGCAACTCACGGAGGAAAGAAGTACTTCTTCCTTGTGGTAGATGACTACTCGAGATACATGTGGGTCGTTCTCCTACGATCTAAAGATGAGGCGTTTGAAGCGTTCAAGAAGCTGAAGGCTGCAACGGAGATGGAACACAAGCTGAAGGTTCGCGCTCTACGGACAGATCGCGGCGGAGAGTTTACGTCGAACGAGTTCAACGACTACTGCAAGAAGATTGGCATAAAAAGGTTCCTCACGGCACCTTATACGCCGTAGCAGAACGGGGTTCTTGAAAGGCGCAATCGAACCGTCGTTGACATGGCGAGAAGTTTACTCAAGAGCAAGAACTTGCCAGGGACATTTTGGGGAGAAGCTGTCTCGACAGCGGTCTATCTTCTCAATCGGGCTCCAACGAAAGCGGTGATCGGCAAGACTCTGTATGAAGCAATTTACGGACGTAAGCCGAATGTGTCTCATCTACGGACGTTCGGTTGCGTGGCGCATGTGAAGACGGCGGAGCCGCATCTCTCAAAGCTTGCCGATCGTAGCACCAAGATGGTGTTCATTGGATACGAGAGGAGTTCCGGCACCAAGGCATACCGCTTCTACGATCCACGAACCAAGCGTCTACGAATTTCACGCGATGTTGTGTTTGAAGAAAATCAAGCGTGGAATTGGAGCGCAGCAGACGATGCTCCAAACGGTAACATATTCACAGTTGAATTTCCAACTGATGATGATGCAATGGAGGATGTTCAGGTGGTTGGCAAGACACCCAACCAAGGTGACCGCAATGGTAGTGATCACCATGGTGCCGACACCGACGACGACGCGCATGGGTCGCAAGGTGATAGCGACAACGACGCGCACGACACAGGCGGAGATCTCGACAATGAGACGCATAGTGATGATGACAATCAAGATGATGGTCACGATCACGACGACTACGCCAACGACGCGCATGCCAACGACCGACATCTACCACGCTCGAGACTCAACCGTCTTCCTCAAGTGCATCGACGCCGACACAATTTGTGTCGCCTCCTTCGCAAGCCACGATGGATTCTTCCGGGCCTCGTCGCTACAAGACCCTCAAGAAAGTCTACAAGTACGCAAAGCCAGTTACGCTCGAGTACTCCGACTTGTGTTTACTCGGAGTTGAGGAGCCGGCGAACTTCGTAGAGGCGAGCAAAAGTTCAAGTTGGATGCACGCCATGGATGAGGAGATGAAGGCGATCGAGAGCAATGGCACGTGGACTTTGTTAACCCGACCTCCGAACCAAAGGCCATAGGTTTGAAGTGGGTTTACAAGTTGAAGAAGGACACGAAGGGTGCCATTGTGAACCACAAGGCAAGACTCGTCGCAAAGGGCTACGTACAACGTCAAGGAGTTGACTATGAGGAGGTGTTTGCACCGGTTGCTCGAATCGAGACGGTGAGAGTGCTCCTAGCTTTGGCAGCACAAGAGGATTGGAAGGTTCATCATATGGATGTGAAATCCGCTTTCCTCAACGGCGACCTCAAAGAAGAAGTGTACGTGGAACAACCCCTCGGCTACGAGAAGAAAGGCGAAGAAGGGAAAGTTTACAAGCTCAAGAAGGCACTTTACGGGTTGAAGCAAGTGCCAAGAGCTTGGAATGCAAAGTTAGACCGAAGTTTAGTCTCGCTCGGGTTCAAGATATGTCCCCTCGATGGTCCAAATGACAGTTTATCAAGCACCGAAGAACTGGTGAAGGTTGAAGACGCGATCAAGGAGGAGCGTTAGCGTCAACCTACGGACGAGCCGACGACAGCAAAGGCGATCCCTCAGATGCTACGAGAAACGGCGAAGGCAATGCCAAAGGTAAAACATACGAGCAATCGTGTTTGGGATCCAGGTCGCAGAAAAAGAGTATGTCATGTTTATGGGGGTGAATGTTAGAATTAAACATGACATAGTACTCCTTGTCCGATACGGGCTTGGAGGTAGTTACCGTGTAGGACTAGTATTGCTAGGTATAGCCTAGTATATATATGTATCTACCCTGCCCCTTTGTAACACAACGAAAAGAGCAATACAAAGAAAAAGCCCAGGAGCGACACGCCCCTGTAGCTATCAACAAAATCCATCGATCAGTTTTTCCGTTCGCCAAGTTACGAAGTCCCTACGATCTGCCGTGTATCGATCGATCTAGCCAAGCCAGCTCCACGTATAAGAGTTGCATGTACGTGTGGTAGGATTATCCATCCAGCTGCTTGTGTGTGTGCTAGCTTACCACATACACGTACATTATTGATCCTGGGTGAATTGATCAAGCGATCAAAAACCAACAGATGGTTGTCATTCGGAGAGCAAAGTCATCAATTGATTCCGTATCCTTCATCTTGAGCCTCTCAAACTCGGACTTGAGGGTTTGCAACCTCGCCTCCTTGATGCGATCATCTCTGAGACGATTCGTCTTTATCGCTTCCCAAGCTTGATGCGACGTGGTCTTCTCAGCAATAAAGGCAAACACATCATCGGGGATCTTTGATAGATAACCGTCAACGCCTTTTGATCCATCGTGTCGTCGACCTTGCCGGCGGCAGCCGGCTCCACTGCATTCCAAACTCCTTGTGTGCGCATCAATGACTTCATCTTGATCGCCCAAATCGAGTAGTTGCTCTTCGTCAGCATCGGGTACGTGACAAACACGCTTCCACCTTTTGTTGGGGAACGTAGTAATTTCAAAAAAAATTGTACGCACACGCAAGATCATGGTGATGCATAGCAACGAGAGGGGAGAGTGTTGTCCACGTACCCTCGTAGACCGTAAGCGAAAGCGTTATGACAACGCGGTTGATGTAGTCGTACGTCTTCACGATCCGACCGATCCGAGCACCGAACGTATGGCACCTCCGAGTTCAGCACACGTTCAGCTCGATGACGATCCCCGGACTCCGATCCAGCAGGGTGTCGGGGATGAGTTCCGTCAGCACGACGGCGTGGTGACGATGATGATGTTCTACCGACGCAGGGCTTCGCCTAAGCACCGCAACGATATGACCGAGGTGGAATATGGTGGAGGGGGGCACCGCACACGGCTAAGGAACGATCACAACGATCAACTTGTGTGATATGGGGTGCCCCCCTGCCCCCGTATATAAAGGAGCAAGGGGAGGAGGGCCGGCCAAGGAGGAGGAGGCGCGCCCAAGGGGGGAGTCCTACTCCCACCGGGAGTAGGACTCCTCCTTTCCTAGTAGGAGTAGGAGAGAAGGAAGTGGAAGAGAGAAGGGAAGGAAGGAGGGGGTGCGGCCCCTCCCCCTAGTCCAATTTGGACTAGGCCTTGGGGGGCGCGGCCTGCCCTAGGCAGCCCCTCTCTGTTTCCCGTATGGCCCAATAAGGCCCAATACTTCTCCCCGGCGAATTCCCGTAACTCTCCGGTACTCCGATAAATACCCGAATCACTCGGAACCTTTCCGAAGTCCAAATATAGTTGTCCAATATATCGATCTTTACGTCTCGACCATTTCGAGACTCCTCGTCATGTCACCGATCTCATCCAGGACTCCGAACTCCTTCGGTACATCAAAACTCATAAACTCATAATATAACTATCATTGAAACCTTAAGCATGCGGACCCTATGGGTTCGAGAACTATGTAGACATGACCGAGACACGTTTCCGGTCAATAACCAATAGCGTAACCTGGATGCTCATATTGGCTCCTACGTATTCTACGAAGATCTTTATCGGTCAAACCGCATAACAACATACGTTGTTCCCTTTGTCATCGGTATGTTACTTGCCCGAGATTCGATCGTCGGTATCTCAATACCTAGTTCAATCTCGTTACCGGCAAGTCTCTTTACTCGTTATGTAATGCATCATTCCGTAACCAACTCATTGGCCACATTGATTGCAAGGCTTATAGTGATGTGCATTACCGAGAGGGCCCGGAGATACCTCTCCGACAATCGGAGTGACAAAACCTAATCTCGAAATACGCCAACTCAACATGTACCTTTGGAGACACCTGTAGAGCTCCTTTATAATCACTCAATTACGTTGTGATGTTTGGTAGCACACAAAGTGTTCCTCCGGTAAACGGGAGTTGCATAATCTCATAGTTGTAAGAACTTTGTATAAGTCATGAAGAAAGCAATAGCAACATACTAAACGATCAAGTGCTAGGCTAATGAAATGGGTCAAGTCAATCACATCATTCTCCTAATGATGTGATCCCGTTAATCAAATGACAACTCTTTTGTCCATGGCTAGGAAACATAACCATCTTTGATAAACGAGCTAGTCAAGTAGAGGCATACTAGTGACACTATGTTTGTCTATGTATTCACACATGTATTATGTTTCCGGTTAATACAATTCTAGCATGAATAATAAACATTTATCATGAAATAAGGAAATAAATAATAACTTTATTATTGCCTCTAGGGCATATTTCCTTCAGTCTCCCACTTGCACTAGAGTCAATAATCTAGTTCACATCGCCATGTGATTTAACACCAATATTCACATCTGTATGTGATTAATACCCATAGTTCACATCGTCATGTGATCAACACCCAAAGGGTTTACAAGAGTCAATAATCTAGTTCACATCGCTATGTGATTAACACCCAAAGAGTACTAAGATATGATCATGTTTTGCTCGTGAGAGAAGTTTAGTCAACGGGTCTGTCATATTCAGAGCCGTATATATTTTGCAAATATTCTATGTCTATAATGCTCTGCACGGAGCTACTCTAGCTAATTGCTCCCACTTTCAATATGTATCCAGATTGAGACTTAGAGTCATCTGGATCGGCGTAAAAGCTTGCATCGATGTAACTCTTTACGACGAACTCTTTTATCACCTCCATGATTGAGAAACATCTCCTTAGTCCTCACTAAGGATATTCTAGACCGTTGTCCAGTGATCTACACTTAGATCAAAATTGTATTCCTTTGCCAAACTCAGAGCAAGGTATACAATAGGTCTGGTACACAGCATAGCATACTTTATAGAACCTATGACCGAGGCATAGGGAATGACTTTTCATTCTCTTTCTATTTTCTGCCATGGTCTGGTTTTGAGTCTTACTCAGCTTCACACCTTTGCATCACAGGCAAGAACTCCTTCTTTGACTGTTCCATTTTGAACTACTTCAAAATCTTGTCAAGGTATGTACAAATTGAAAATCTTATCAAGCGTCTTTATCTATCTCAATAGATCTTGATGCTCAATATGTAAGTAGCTTTACTGAGGTCTTTCTTTGAAAAAAATCCTTTCAAGCACTCCTTTATGCTTTTCAGAAAATTCTACATTATTTCCGATCAACAATATGTCATTCACATATACTTATCAGAAAGGCTGTAGTGCTCCCACTCACTTTCTTGTAAATACAGGCCTTTCCAGAGGTCTGCATAAAACCATATGCTTTGATCATCTAATCAAAGCGTATATTCCAACTCCGAGATGCTTGCACCAGTCCATTGATGGATTGCTGGAGCTTGCACACTTTGTTAGCGTCTTTAGGATTGACAAAACCTTCTGGTTGCATTATATACAACTCTTCTTTAATAAATCCATTAAGTAATACAGTTTTGACATCCATTTGCCAGATTTCATAAAATGTGGCAATTGCGAACATGATTCGGACAGACTTAAGCATCTCTACAGTTGAGGAAATATCATTGTAGTCAACACCTTGAACTTGTCGAAAACCTTTTTGCGACAAGTCGAGCTTTGTAGATAGTAACACTACCACCAACATCTGTCTTCCTCTTGAAGATCCATTTATTTTCCATTGCTTGCCGATCATTGGGCAAGTCAACCAAAGTCCACACTTTGTTCTCATACATGGATCCCATCTCAGATTTCATGGCCTCAAGCCATTTTGCGGAATCTGGGCTCACCATCGCTTCTTCATAGTTCATAGGTTCATCATGGTCTAGTAACATGACTTCCAGAACAGGATTACCATAGCACTCTGGTGCAGATTTTATTCTGGTTGATCTACGAGGTTCAGTAACAACTTGATCTGAAGTTCCATGATCATCATCATTAACTTCCTCACTAATTGGTGTAGGTGTCACAGGAACAGATTTCTGTGATGAGCTACTTTCCAATAAGGGAGCAGGTACTGTTACCTCATCAAGTTCTACTTTCCTCCCACTCACTTCTTTCGAGAGAAACTCCTTCTCTCGAAAGGATCCATTCTTAGCAACGAATGTTTTGCCTTCGTATGTGTGATAGAAGGTGTACCCAACAGTTTCCTTTGGGTATTCTGTGAGGACGCATTTCTCCGATTTGGGTTCGAGCTTATCAGGTTGAAAACCTTTTTCATATAAGCATCTCAACTCCAAACTTTAAGAAACGACAGCTTAGGTTTACTGCTAAACCATAGTTCATATGGTGTCATCTCAACGGATTTAGATGGTGCCCTATTAAACGTGAATGCAACTGTCTCTAATGCATAACCCCAAAACGATAGTGGTAAAGCGATAAGAGACATCATAGATCGCACCATATCTAGTAAAGTACGATTACAACGTTCGGACACACCATTACATTGTGGTGTTCCAGGTGGCGTGAGTTGCGAAACTATTTCACATTGTTTCAAATGAAGACCAAACTTGTAACTCAAATATTCATCTCCATGATCAGATCGTAGAAACTTTATTTTCTTGTTACGATGATTTTGCACTTCACTCTGAAATTCTTTGAACTTTTCAAATGTTTCAGACTTATGTTTCATCAAGTAGATATACCCATATCTGCTCAAATCATCTGTGAAGGTCAGAAAATAACGAGACATGCCACGAGCCTTAACACTCATCGGATCACATACATCGGTATGTATTATTTCCAATAAGTCAGTAGCTCGTTCCATTGTTCCGGAGAACGGAGTTTTAGTCATCTTGCCCAAAAGGCACGGTTCACAAGCATCAAATGATTCATAACCAAGTGATTCTGAAAATCCATCTTTATGGAGTTTCTTCATGCGCTTTACACCGATATGACCCAAACGGCAGTGCCACAAACAAGTTGCACTATCATTATTAACTTTACATCTTTTGGCTTCAATATTATGAATATGTGTATCACACGATCGAGATCCAACAAACCATTTTCATTGGGTGTATGACCATAGAAGGTTTTATTCATGTAAACAAAACAACAATTATTCTCTAACTTACATGAATAACCGTATTGCAATAAACATGATCAAATCACATTCATGCTCAACGCAAACACCTAATAACACTTATTTAGGTTCAACACTAATCCCGAAAGTATAGGGAGTGTGCGATGATGATCATATCAATCTTGGAACTACTTCCAACACACATCGTCACCTTACCCTCAACTAGTTTATGTTTATTCTGCAACTCCCGTTTCGAGTTACTACTCTTAGCAACTGAACCAGTATCAAATACCAAGGGGTTGCTATAAACACTTGTAAAGTACACATCAATAACATGTATATCAAATATACCTATATTCACTTTGCCATCCTTCTTATCCGCCAAATACTTGGGGTAGTTCCACTTCCAGTGACCAGTCCCTTTACAGTAGAATCACTTAGTCTTAGGCTTAGGTCCAGACTTGGGCTTCTTCACTTGAGCAGCAACTTGCTTGTTGTTCTTCTTGAAGTTCCCCTTCTTCCCTTTGCCCTTTTCTTGAAACTAGTGATCTTGTCCACCATCAACACTTTGATGTTTTTCTTTGATTTCTACCTTCGCCGATTTTTGCATCGCGAAGAGCTTGGGAATTGTTTTCATCATCCCTTGCATATTATAGTTCATCACGAAGTTCTACTAACTTGGTGGTGGTGACTAGAGAATTCTGTCAATCACTATCTTATATGGAAGATTAACTCCCACTTGATTCAAGTGATTGTAGTACCCAGACAATCTGAGCACATGCTCACTAGTTGAGCGATTCTCCTTCATCTTTTAGGCGGAGTATTTGTCAGAGGTCTCATACCTCTTGACACGGGCATGAGTCTGAAATACCAATTTCATCTCTTGAAACATGTTCCATGACGTTTCAAAAACGTTTTTGTAGTCCCGGTTCTAAGCCATAAAGCATGGTGCACAAAACTATCAAGTAGTCATCATATTGAGCTAGCCAAACGTTCATAACGTCTGCATCTGCTCCTGCAATAGGTCTGTCACCTAGCGGTGCATCAAGGACATAATTCCTCTGTGCAGCAATGAGGATAAACCTCTGATCACGGATCCAATCCGCATCATTGCTACTAACATCTTTCAACACAATTTTCTCTAGGAACATATCAAAATAAATATATGAAAGCAACAACACAAGCTATTGATCTACAACATAATTTGCAAAATACTACCAGGACTAAGTTCATGATAAATTTAAGTTCAATTAATCATATTACTTAAGAACTCCCACTTAGACAGACATCTCTCTAGTCATCTAAGTGATCACGTGATCCAAATCAACTAAACCATGTCCGATCATCACGTGAGATGGAGTAGTTTTCAATGGTGAACATCACTATGTTGATCATATCTACTATATGATTCACGTTCGACCTTTCGGTCTTCGTGTTCCGAGGCCATATCTGTATATGCTAGGCTCGTCAAGTTTAACATGAGTATTTTGCGTGTGCAAAACTGGCTTGCACCCGTTGTAGATGGACGTAGAGCTTATCACACCCGATCATCATGTGGTGTCTGGGCACGACGAACTTTGGCAACGGTGCATACTCAGGGAGAACACTTTTATCTTGAAATTTAGTGAGAGATCATCTTATAATGCTACCGTCAATCAAAGCAAGATAAGATGCATAAAAGATAAACATCACATGCAATCAATATAAGTGATATGATATGGCCATCATCATCTTGTGCTTGTGATCTCAATCTCCGAAACACCCTCGTGATCACCATCGTCACCGGCGCGACACCTTGATCTCCATCGTAGCATCGTTGTCGTTACGCCATCTATTGCTTCTATGACTATCGCTACCGCTTAGTGATAAAGTAAAGCAATTACAGGGCGTTTGCATTTCATACAATAAAGCGACAACCATATGGCTCCTGCTAGTTGCCGATAACTTTGGTTACAAAATATGATCATCTCATACAATAAAATATAGCATCACGTCTTGACCATATCACATCACAACATGCCCTGCAAAAACAAGTTAGACGTCCTCTACTTAGTTTTTTGCAAATTTTACGTGGCTGCTACGGGCTGAGCAAGGACCGTTCTTACCTACGCATCAAAACCACAACGATAGTTCGTCAAGTTAGTGCTGTTTTAACCTTCGCAAGGACCGGGCGTAGCCACACTCGGTTCAACTAAAGTTGGAGAAACAGACACCCGCTAGTCACCTGTGTGCGAAGCACGGCGGTAAAACCAGTCTCGCGTAAGTGTACGCATAATTTCGGTCCGGGCCGCTTCATCCAACAATACCGCCGAACCAAAGTATGACATGCTGGTAAGCAGTATGACTTGTATCGCCCACAACTCACTTGTGTTCTACTCGTGCATACAACATCAACGCATAAAACCTGGCTCGGATGCCACTGTTGGGGAACATAGTAATTTCAAAAAATTTCCTACGCACATGCAAGATCATGGTGATGCATAGCAACGAGAGGGGGAGTGTTGTCCACGTACCCTCGTAGACCGTAAGCGGAAGCGTTATGACAACGCGGTTGATGTAGTCGTACGTCTTCACGATCCGACCTATCCAAGCACTGAACGTACAGCACCTTCGAGTTCAGCACATGTTCAGCTCGGTGACGATCCCCGGACTCCGGTCCAGCAGGGTGTCGGGGATGAGTTCCGTCAGCACGACGGCGTGGTGACAATGATGATGTTCTACCGATGCAGGGCTTCGCCTAAGCACCACAACGATATAACCGAGGTGGAATATGGTGGAGGGGGGCACCGCACACGGCTAAGGAATGATCACGAAGATCAACTTATGTGTTATGGGGTTCCCCCCTGCCCCTATATATAAAGGAGCAAGGGGAGGAGGCCGGCCAAGGAGGAGGAGGCGCGCCCAAGGGGGGAGTCCTACTCCCACCGGGAGTAGGACTCCTCCTTTCCTAGTAGGAGTAGGAGAGAAGGAAGGGGAAGAGAGAAGGGAAGGAAGGAGGGGGTGCGGTCCCTCCCCTAGTCCAATTCGGACTAGGCCTTGGGGGGGCGTGCGGCCTGCCCTAGGCAGTCCCTCTCTATTTCCCGTCTGGCCCAATAAGGCCCAATACTTCTCCCCGGCGAATTCCCGTAACTCTCCAGTACTGCGATAAATACCCGAATCACTCGGAACCTTTCCGAAGTCCGAATATAGTCGTCCAATATATCGATCTTTACGTCCCGACCATTTCGAGACTCCTGATCATGTCCCCGATCCCATCCGGGACTCCGAACTCCTTCGGTACATCAAAACTCATAAACTCATAATATAACTATCATCGAAACCTTAAGCGTGAGGACCTTACGGGTTCGAGAACTTGTAGACATGACCGAGACACGTTTCCGGTCAATAACCAATAGCGGAACCTGGATGCTCATATTGGCTCCTACATATTCTACGAAGATCTTTATCGGTCAAACCGCATAACAAAATACGTTGTTCCCTTTGTCATCGGTATGTTACTTGCCCGAGATTCGATCGTCGGTATCTCAATACCTAGTTCAATCTCGTTACCGGCAAGTCTCTTTACTCGTTACGTAATGCATCACTCCGTAACCAACTCATTGGACACATTGCTTGCAAGGCTTATAGTGATGTGCATTACCGAGAGGGCCCAGAGATACCTCTCCGACAATCGGAGTGACAAAACCTAATCTCGAAATACGCCAACTCAACATGTACCTTTGGGACACCTGTAGAGCTCCTTTATAATCACCCAGTTACGTTGTGACGTTTGGTAGCACACAAAGTGTTCCTCCGGTAAACGGGAGTTGCATAATCTCATAGTTGTAGGAACTTTGTATAAGTCATGAAGAAAGCAATAGCAACATACTAAACGATCAAGTGCTAGGCTAACGGAATGGGTCAAGTCAATCACATCATTCTCCTAATGATGTGATCCCGTTAATCAAATGACAACTCTTTTATCCGTGGCTAGGAAACATAACCATCTTTGATAAACGAGCTAGTCAAGTAGAGGCATACTAGTGACACTATGTTTGTCTATGTATTCACACATGTATTATGTTTCCGGTTAATACAATTCTAGCATGAATAATAAACATTTATCATGAAATAAGGAAATAAATAATAACTTTATTATTGCCTCTAGGGCATATTTCCTTCACCTTTTTCCGCCATGATCTTGATCAACATGCCTGTGTTAGACTAAGTATATAGTAGATATACGTGTTGTAACCTAACCGGTTTTTGTACGGTTACCTCTTATAAATATATGACAGCCGTGCCCACCAAGGGCATCGAGCATTGTTCCAAACCCTAGTTTGTCTAACATGGTATCAGACGACGCGTTCGATTCGCACCGTGCTTCCGCTTCCTCTGCCGCCGCCGCGTCGGTTTCCGCCGCCGTGCCGCCTCCGTCAACCCTAGCAATGGACTCGTCGTTCATGGCTTCTGCACCACTCGCCTGGGCCCGTCCGAGCGCTTCGCACCCGCCCGCGCCCCAATCGCCAGTGCCTCGATCGCCTGTGCTCGCGCCCCCGATCGTCCGTGACGCACCCCTGCTGGCTGCTTCCTTCGATAGCGATGCGTCCCAGGCGCTGCCAGCTGCTTCCTTCGATCGCATGCAGATGCCCCCGATCGCCCGTGATGCATACGGCGGGGCTCGCGATGCGTCCCAGGCGTACTACGGCAGGACTCTTGACCCGTCCCTGGCACACTACCGGGGGACTCAGCATGATGCGTCGCCGGTCTCCGGTCCCCCTGGTGCTCCCGTCCAGGCGCCCTACGGCGGGCCCTATCCGCCGCCGTACGTCGCGCCCTACGCTGCGCCGGTGCCGTATACCTCGTCCTCCGCGGTGCCCTACGAGGCGTCGTACGGCGTGCCCTACGCTGCCCCTGTGCCATACGTCGCGCCACTGCAGCCCTACGGCGTCCCACCTCCGGCGCCCAACGGTCATCACCAACACTATCGTGCGTCCCCGTCGGGTGATGCGCTAACTCCGTACATTGCTCCTCCGACGTACGACTCGCAGCTCTCCGCACCGGTGGCTGAACCAGGAACGTTCCACTTCTCTCATCTGGTGACGGTGAAGCTCTCTGCTGATAACTACCTCCTGTAGCGCGCTCAGGTGTTGCCACTGATGCGTAGTCACTACCTTGAGGGGTATGTCGATGGTACGCTACCATGTCCCCCAGCCATGGTTCCAGTGCCCTCGGCCACTGGTGGCTCCGTCATGGTGACCAACCCTGCTCATCGTCAGTGGATTGCTCAGGATCAGGCTATTCTGGGTGCTATTCAGTCCTCGCTCACTCCTTCCGTAGCTGGCATGGTGGTCTTTGCCACGACGTCGAGAGATGCATGGGCTACCCTCGATTCCAGCTTCTCCTCGTAGTCGCTGGCCCGTTCATCTGCCATTCGTAACCAGCTGGGTGAAGTCAAGAAACATGATCTCTCTGTCACGGCCTTCTTCAACAAGGTCAAAAGTCTGGCTGACACATTGTCGTCTATTGGGAAGCCTCTCCGTGATGAGGAGTTTACTTTGTTCATTCTCAATGGTCTTGATGAGGACTATGATTCTCTTGTTGAAAACATCAATGGACGTGACACGCCGATGCCGCCTCGCGACCTCTACGCTCGCCTCCTCAACACCGAACAGTGGCTTGCTGCCCGCCGCTCCGTTGGCGTCTATACAGAGGGCCCGTCTGCCAATGCTGCTCTCCGCGGGGGTGCCCGTGGTGCCAAGCAGAAAGCACCGTCCACGGGTAACCATCCCCGTCCACCCGCCCCGCCTCCTCCTCCGACTGGCCGCAAGCGGCTACACTGCAAGGCCTGTGGTGGTGGAGGTGAGTGTCAACTTTGCGGCATTCAGGGGCACTTGGCGTCTCGCTGTCATCGTTGCTTTAAACGTGATTTCCTTGGCATTGGAAACAATGGGAAAGGTAACGAGAAGCAGGCTGCCCTTGCTACACAGGAGCCTGGGTTCACTCCTTCGTATTCGGTGGACCCTGCATGCTACATGGACACAGGTGCCACGGACCACTTGATGAGCCAGCTTGACAAGCTGGTCACTCGCCAGGCCTACACCGGTCATGATCATGTCCGCACTGCCAATGGATTAGGTATGCCCATCTCACATGTTGGTCAGGCATCTCTTCTTTCGCGTACAACTAAAACCTTGCGTCTTCTTGATGTCCTTCGTGTTCCTTTAGTCACACGTAGTTTACTCTCGATTCCTAAATTAACTCGTGACAACAATGTGTTTGTTGAGTTTCACCCTTTCCATTTTTTTGTTAATGACCGGGACACGAGGGACGTTCTACTTAGTGGTCGAGCTCGGGATGGATTATATGCATTTGATGTTCCCCGAGCCCATGCACGAGTTCCTCAAGTTTTCAGTGGTGTTCGGGTGTCATCGTCACAGTGGCACTCTCGCCTTGGCCACCCTGCCACTCCCATTGTGCGCCATGTGCTTCATCATCATAGTCTTCCTGTTGAGTCGAGTAATAATGAGTTTTTAGTGTGTGATGCCTGTCAACAAGGAAAAATTCATCAATTGCCTTTTTCTGTATCGAGTCGTGTTGTCAAGGCTCCTCTCGAACTTGTGTTTTCAGATGTGTGGGGCTATGCCCAAACCTCTGCCAGTGGTCACAACTATTATGTCAGTTTCATAGATGCTTTCAGTCGCTTTACTTGGATTTATCTTATTAAGCGCAAATCTGATGTGTTTCATGTTTTTCTGCAATTTCAAGCACATGTTGAGCGCTTACTTAAGCACAAAATTATCAATGTTCAATTTGACTGGGGGGGTGAATAACGTAATCTCAACACGTTCTTCCAGAAACTTGGCATCTCACACCATGTGTCTTGTCCTCATACACATCAGCAGAACGGTGCAGCTGAGCGCAAGCACCGTCACATCGTTGAAACTGGTCTAACACTTCTTGCACATGCTTCTGTTCCTTTTCGGTTCTGGAGCGATGCTTTTTTCACTGCTTGTTTTTTGATAAACAGGACTCCCACACGACTTCTTCACATGAAGTCTCCCCTCGAGGTGTTGCTTCATGAAACTCCAGAATACTCCTTCCTCAAAGTGTTCGGTTGTGCGTGTTGGCCACATCTTCGTCCATACAACAAGCATAAACTTGAGTATCGATCAAAAAAGTGTGTATTCCTTGGGTATAGTCCTCTCCACAAAGGTTACAAGTGTCTCCACATTCCGACGAACCGCATTTCCCGTGACGTTGTGTTCGATGAGACTGTCTTCCCTTTTTCCACATTCACATCATCCACTATACTCCCGTCACCGAGTTGCACTCTTTTCCAGTTTTGCCTGCTCAATTTGTGGATGCTGCATATTCTCCTCTGTTGTTGCCTAACCATGATGCAGGGACTGGACGAGGCGCGACTTGAGCTTCTTGAGGATGATCATGAGGCCTCACCTGAGCCAGCCGCCACTACGTCGGCTGCGCCTACTGCCACGCAGGCTGTTCACGACGTCGACCATGAGTGCATGGGGCATGCAAGTGGACTTGACAAGGCACCCACGTCGCCTGTGTCCGTGGCCTCGTTGCCACCTGGGCCGGCCGATTCATCGGCGCTGTCGCCTGGGTCACCTGGGGACGTGGCCTCACTGCTGCCTGGGTCGGCTGACCCCGCAGCATTGGCGCCTAGGCTGGCCGACTCCGAGGTGCCGCCTGGGCTGGCCGATCCCGTGGCGTTGCCCCATGGGCCAGCAGCATCCGCAGCGCTATCGCCTGGGCAGACAGCCTCGCCAACTGTTGCGTCGCCTGGGTCGTCATCTTCTGGCTCATTGTCGCCGATCGCGCCCGGCTTGTCTTCGTCGACCACCCCAGGCGCGTCTTCTTCACCGCTGATGGACAGTGGTTCCTCTATGGTGCCTGCTCCACCGCCACCTCCGCATGTCGTCCTGTGTCCTCATACTCGTAGCAAGAGTGGCATCTTCCAACCGAAGAAGCACACTGATGGCACTGTTGCGTGGCTTGCGGCCTGTATGGCGCATACTGAGGCTGACCCTACGACTGAACCATGACATTTTCAGGCAGCACTTGGTATTCCACACTGGCGTGCTGCAATGGAGGAGGAGATTCATGCACTTCAACGAAACAACACTTGGTGCTTGGTTCCACCTCCATCTGGTGTCAATGTCATTGACTCTAAATGGGTCTTCAAGGTGAAGAAACATGCTGATGGTTCCATTGAGAGATACAAGGCACGTCTTGTTGCCAAGGGTTTCAAACAACGGTATGGCATTGATTATGCAGACACATTCAGTCCTGTTATTAAACCAACCACTATTTGTGTTCTTCTCTCCTTGGCCGTTACTCGAGGATGGTCACTTTGACAGCTTGATGTTCAGAATGCTTTCCTCCATGGAGTTCTAGAGGAAGAGGTTTATATGCGTTAGCCACCCGGTTTGGTTGATCCTGCTCAGCCACATCATTTGTTCGTCTTGACAAAGCCCTATATGGACTGAAACAGGACCCTCGTGCGTGGCATGCACGTCTTGGCACTGCTCTTTGTGCTCATGGGTTTGTGCCTTCTGCAGTGGACACGTCTTTGTTTATCTTTCAGCGACCGGAGGTGACTATGTACATTCTGGTCTATGTTGATGACATCATCCTTGTTAGTTCGTCGCTACTACTAAGGATCGGCTTGTGTCCTCTCTTGGTGCTGGCTTTGATGTTAAGGATCTTGGCAGACTGCATTATTTTCTGGGTCTGGAAGTTCTTCCTTCTGATGGTGGTTTGACCCTTACTCAGAAGAAGTACTCCCAGGACCTCCTACGTCGTGCAGGTATGTTGCAGTGCAAGCCTGCTACTACTCCCATGTTTGTCACAGACAAATTGACCGCTCTTGCTGGTGACTTGCTATCTCCTGAGGATGCCACTGAGTACCGAATCATTGTTGGTGGGTTGCAGTACTTGCTTATCACTCAACCAGACATATCGTTTGCAGTAAACCGAGTGTGCCAGTATCTTCATGCGCCGCGTGATTCTCACTGGTCAGCTGTTAAGCGCATCTTGCGTTATGTTCGTCACACTGGTTCTTATGGTCTTCATCTTCAGTCGGCGCCTTCTGGACTGATCTCTGCATTTTCTGATGCCGACTAGGCTGGTAGTCCTGATGACAGACGATCCACGGGGGGGAAATGTTGTGTTCTTTGGACCTAACTTGATCGCCTGGCAAGGTCGCAAGCAAGCTACGGTGTCTCGGAGTAGTACCGAAGCTGAGTACAAGGCGGTTGCTAATGCCACAACTGAGATCATGTGGGTGCAGTCGTTGCTTCGGGAGTTGAAGGTCTCTCCCACTCAGCCGCCTGTCCTTTGGTGTGATAACATCGGTGCTACATATCTTTCATCCAATCCAATGTTTCATGCCTGAACGAAGCACATTGAAGTTGACTATCACTTTGTGAGGGAACGTGTTGCTCAGAAGCTTCTTCAGATCAAGTTTGTTCCTTCTAAGGATCAGCTTGCTGATATTTTCACTAAACCCTTGCCCTTGCCTTCTTTTGAAGGATGTCGACGCAATCTTAACATTCTGAGTGTTTCAGGACATAGTTAAGATTGAGGGAGGGTGTTAGACTAAGTATATAGTAGATATACGTGTTGTAACATAACCGGTTTTTGTACGGTTACCTCTTATAAATAAATGACAGCCGTGCCCACCAAGGTCATCGAGCATTGTTCCAAACCCTAGTTTGTCTAACAGCCTGGTACGTGCTTGCATGACAGGGCACCCACTTGATTCACATTTGGTGTAGTGAGCAGAGATCGGCATGCGAGTTCAGATAGTCTCAGTCCTTAACCTGAAGCTATCTTTGCCAACTTGCTAAGCAAGCATCCTGACTTGATAAGACTGTAGCAAGCTATCTGCTTACTCCAGTTAATTATTACTAACGGTCGACGTAATGTTTGTGCAAGATTTGATAGAACTGATGAAAGTTCTACACCTATTTGACGGTGGTGCTACGGGGCAGTGGGCTGTAACATTGTCCAAATATTCAGATGTACAAACAAAAATGCCTCCAAACCAGTGACTTACTTACCACCCATACCAAATCACCTACAATGTTCAAATGCGATGTAAGTACTTTTTAGATTAAAAGGTTAAGACATCCAAATCTTCATTAATAAAGTGTTG
Organism: Triticum dicoccoides; assembly: GCF_002162155.2. NCBI lineage: Eukaryota > Viridiplantae > Streptophyta > Magnoliopsida > Poales > Poaceae > Triticum > Triticum dicoccoides. Next base: position 76,013,262 of record NC_041393.1, read on the forward strand.
AAACAGGGAAGGCACATGAAACTTGTCAGTTCTAGCACAAAAATATTGTTGATAAGTACACATACATCCAGTGAAAGACTAAACGGCACAGTACAAATATGAATGCCGAAACTAACTGCAGAAGTGGGAGTAAGACCTAAATCCCCATAAAAACCTCCTACGTAGTTCCAAAATCTGAACGATGAAACAAACTACGAAAGCTCAAGTAATAATGCTTCCATGTAGCATCCTCTGCTGAAGGTGGAAAAGACTATGCTCTCTGTTGGAAGGTGAAGGCAAAGCAGAAAACCGCGGTAACACTCAGCGGTCATTCGCTATCAGAATAGAACACACTTGGATACACCCAGAGGGCCTGCAGCTGGCGGTACCAGTTTCTTTTGTACAAAAGGTCAGGATTGGTCGACGGATCCCACACAGCATCTGCCTCATCACCAAACCCATGTATGTTGCAAGGTTCAGAGTAATGGGCATAGTACAAGCAATTCATCCTACCTCCCCATAGTTCTGGGCTCATGCAAGAAAATGGTGTGCTCCTCACATCACCCTCAACAAAGAGTGCCCAATTTTCCAGCTTCTTTACCTCCACCCATTTTGCCGGCTTGGTACAGATATCGAGGCGGTAGGGTTTATAGGTCACTGGTGCTCCCAATGATAAGTTGATGCAATGATCAACAATGAGAAGCATGTCGCCACACACAACTAGCCATGGTATTAAATATGGGCATTCATCCATGCCATCCCACCACAAAGTTTTTATCTCCTGTAGACCAAGCTGAGGGGCTAGCTGCAAAGTGTAGATCCTATAATGGTAATTGTATTCCACAATCTGTTCTATGCGTGTATCATTAAGCTGGATTTCAGACCAAGTGTCACTCCGAACTGGCCAGTCAAACAAGGATGATTGAGTACTGATGAGGAGGTGCGAGTTGGGTGAACCAAGGGGAGCTGTCAGAGTGCCACTGTAGTAGAACTCTTCACGGTCATTCCTGAATGAGATGCTTATAAGTTTTGTGCACTGAACACCACTTCATGTCCCGTGACAGCCGTGGCGGTGGTATTAAGTTAGTAAATTATCTCAGAAATCTGCTAGTGCTTTTTTGCCGAGGCGTGGAGCACTGATGAATGCAACTCTTTAATCATCCCAAAGATGCTGATTGCGACATCACTTCATGTCTGGGTGAAAACTCTTGCACTGTCCTTTATTGGTCGGGCTCATCAGTGACAAAATTGCATTGTTGCATTGTTGAAGTCGTTGTCTACTTGCTATTGTGCTGGTCTTGATTGGCTGGTTTCAATTTTCCAGCCGAACATGACGATGAAGACGTGTGGACGTTTATCCCTTTTTGATGGCATTATCATGAAAGAAGTCAAGTTAGTCGTAGGTGTTCATTTCATCACTTCTTTAATGGCTCAGCTGTGGTTACCTTTGCTATGTATTATGTTTAATAATTAATAAGAATGGTTGTGTGCATCTTAATGATGCAAAGGCCGGGGGTTTAACCTCCTTTCTGGAAAAAATGTGATGCTGCCCTAAGTCTTTTTCCTGATTTGTTGATCGACTTTATCCGTTTACGCATGACTTGTGCTGGCAACACCGATGCATGCCTTCCTCCACGACGTATACTCAGGCTTGGCAAACCCGACACGATGTCTCGTCAACATCGTCTTCTTTCCAGTGCACCACTACATTAACACCACTCAGCCCATGACTAATTCTGCGCCTCCTTGACACCGCGGCTCGATGACGACTACATCGACACTGGTGACCTCAACTCGACATCGACCACGGTGTCTCGCGCAGCTACCTCGACCACGGCTACACCACCCTACGCTATCGGCTACATCGACATCGGCACAAAGGGATGCCGCCTTGCTTGAGCAACCTCCTCGGTTTTCACTCCAGCCACAACTTCCACGATGCATCGACCGTTATGACTGCGGGGGATGTCCGTCGGCTTACCTTTGAATTCTTCTCCAGTCTCACCATCTGCTCGCTACCGTTGTGACTGCGAGGGAATGTTGAGTATCATGGTTATTTAGGAAACATAGGATAGACTACAATTTGTCTAGCTTGTCGTGTCCTTTAAGATGATCATGTACTCCTATATATACGCCCATGAGCCTCAAGCAATACAATCAACAATTCCACCAATCTCCCTCTTTATTCTTTTACATAGTATCAGTCTATTCCCTCGTACATAAACTATACACCGTGGATCAAGTTTGAATGTCCATTCGTTTGCTTTGTATCGGAGGTCCTTAACCACTAAAGATATTGCCGGTGCAATTGTGCTGCCCCTGTGCTAGTTTCTAAAACAGCAGAAGTTGCACACTTATTAGGAGCTAATTAAGCGGAAAAAATATTGCATGCATGTCAAAAAGGGAAACGTTTCCCTGCGGCGCGCCGGCGGAACGCTCGGCCGGTCGCGTATGCTTCGTTCGACCGAAAGCGAACATGCGGCACACGTGCCCTCTCGTTAGACCAAAAGTTTCTTTCCTTTTTTCTTTTCCCGCCTTTATCTCTTCACCGCTCATTCCTGGCCGCACAACTCTGGTGTGCCCATGCTATGTCCTCTCTCTTCCACCTCGCCGCATCACTCAGCTCCATGACCTCCTCCTTTCAAGCTGCTGCACTGCTACTCCTTCTCGCATCTGACGGCGCCGCACTGATGGGCAAGCTACAACCAGCTGCTACTGGAGCTTCAACCACTGGTGGGGGAGCTGCATCGAGCAAGCGGAGCTGCAACCCGCGGGGCCGCTGATGCTGGAGCCAGATGGTGGCGAGCTGAAACGGGCGCCCCGTTTTGCTGCAACCCGCGGGGGCCGCCGGTGCTGGAGACAGATGGTGGCGAGCTGGAATGGGCGCCCTGTTTTGCTGCAACCCGCGGGGGCCGCCGGTGCTGGAGCCAGATGGTGGCAGCTGAAACGGGCGCCCCGTTTTGCGGCAACCGGACATCCCAGAGCTTGAACCGGTGCCCTCCGTTGCCTCAACCGGCGAAAGTCTTCGCGCCATGGAGACGGACGGGTGGGCTGCGAGGTGACCTTTTTTGCTGGGACCATTGTATATTTTTGCTGTAACTAGCTGTTCTTTTTGCTACAATCATTCTTTTGTTTGCTACAAGGGAACAAATGAGAGTCTCCTTCCTGAGTTATTTTGCTGGAAATAGTGTATATTTTTGTTGGAACTAGCAACTTTTTTTGCTACAATCAATCACTGGAGTTCTCCCTGCCGAGGTTGATTTTTGCTAGAACCGATGTCATTTTTTGCTGGAACCTTATAACAATTTTGCTTCAACCGAACTACTGATAATGTGTTGCCTTTTTTAGATCTCTTTTTTGGCTGGACACGACAATGCAAACCGAAGACTGCGGCAAGCCGGAGGCGGGGTTGCGCTGGGATGCTGCAAGCATGGCGCCCGTATGCTGGAACTGATCGATTTGATTTGTTTTTAGAGTTGCATCCATGGTGAATCTCGCTGAAATCAATGGCGGCCGTGATGCAATCCCGGCGGCCGTGGAGGCAGGACCTCACCGGAGCTCGTCAGGCACGGCCACAATGACAGCGAGGAGGGGGAGTGGAGGTGTGCAAACGAGGGGAGCGTGCTGATTCCCCCAAAAAAATTCTCGCGAGGTAGGAGACGACACGGAAGGGGCCAAATCCAACGGTTAAACATGAATAGATCGGGTGGCTAGCGTGTGACCGGCCCAACGTTTGGGCGGCACCGGCGCCCAATACCGCCCACTGTAAAAAGAAACAGGCCTACTGTAGATCTTTTCTTACATAGCTCCTGACACTGCGCCTAAATCCCTCGAAATTGGATTCAAACTTGTTATCCGTTGTTGTTCTGTGGGAATCCTGCTCCCTTTAAACTAAAGTGCTCAAGAGAGCCTGCCCATCTCGTCACACTACGAAAAATTGCCCAGACTTCCGCCATGTAGGATGGCAGGTTGATCCGTCCGGGTGGCATGGCGGATTGCCCCATCCGCCACGTACGCTCCTTCCACTATCCTCCTAGGCGGAAAGCATGCTCCAGCCTTGAACCAGCCTTGGGTGACGGGAGGTTTAGCAAGAACTTTGGAAAGGCCTAGCTCCGCTGCTGGAAATAGGAATGTAGATGGCGTCCCCTCCATGCGAAAATAAGAAACTAGATGGTGTCCCCCCAATGTGAGAGAGTGGCATCGCCAGTTCGCCACACATGACTATCTGAGGATCAGAAACCACATTTCTTAGATCGCTATTACATTTCCCAATGCCTCCCAGTCCTACTAGTGCTTGGCCTCGTGCATTACCATCTTTAGACTTACCAGTGTTTCATTTGCTAAACTCTAGACTAAGTCGTGCTACTTACTCAACTAGATGAAACATGATCTTATACAGTCCTGGAGAGAGCAACTGAACAAACTCGACTAACGTTGTACAAGAGGTGTAACTCGGGGGTGCCTCTGAGGCAGCAAACATCATATATACATCTGTTCAGAGGGAATAGCTGGGGAAGACTTACACAAAACTCGGAAACGGGCAACTATAATGGAAAGGATCTGTGTATACGGACGATGGTGCCCATTATCAAAACATAGTTAGGCAATTTTGCATGGCAAACACCTACATAGTTTTTTTTTGTGTGAAAAGGACCCTAGTATTAAAAGAAACATCGAGCAACACTAGTAGAAAAATGGCCATTTGTCCGGGTTCATAAGAGCCTTTAGTCCTGGTTCTGGAACCGGGACTAAAGGGCCGTTACTAAAACCTCCCCCCTTTAGTTCCGGTTCTTACACGAACCGGGACTAAAGGCCGTCCACGTGGCCGCTGTCTAGAGCTTCACCTTTAGTCCCGGTTGGTTACAAAAGAAAATTTGAATTTTTTTAAATTGTTTTTTTTTCAATATTTAATTTTCTGAATTATTTTCCAACGTAATCTCTAATCACCCCTCATCACTGCTCAATTTAACCTCTAATATCTAATCACTCATTATCATTCCAAATCATCTACCTTCCCGGCCGGTCACCCATCCTCTCACTACTCCAGCCTGAGCACGCTTAACTTTCGGGTTCTATTCCCCCTCGTTTCCAAGTCTGCACTTGTTGTTTTCCTGACAATAGTAAGATGTCAGTCCTATTAACCCCCAGGAGTTTAGCTTGAGCATGAAGTCACACATTTCACTGTTTGAGTTTGAAACTATTATTCTAAAAAACAATAATTATTTATTAACACTAATATTTCTTCAATAAGTAGGTTGATCATAGTTTGACCACAGTTTGACCAGATTTGACCAAAATTCAAAAAATTAAAATAATTATTTAGTAACACTAATATTCTTGAATAATTATGTAGTAACACTAATATTTCTTGAATAAGTAGTTTGACCACAGTTTGACCACAATTTCACAACAATTTGACCAGATTTGACCAAAATTCTAAAAAACTGTAATAATTATTTAGTAACACTAATATTATTAAAAAATTATTTAGTAACACTAATACTTCTTGAATAAGTAGTTTGACCAAAGTTTGACCTGATTTAACCAAAATTCATTTTTTTTAAATTTGAACATAACTTTTTTTCCTTTTAAAATTTGTGGATTCTAAAAATTTGCAAACAGGCCGTAGAGCAGTCAAATTTGGATGTGGATTTTTGTGCTGAACATTTTGATGTATTATACGTTTTTTCTGACATCGTATGCAAAAGTTATAGCTGTTTTTCATTTTCCCTACATTTTTCACAAAACATGTCCAAATTTAAGTTTTTACATTTTCCTAACTAGTACATGTAGTAACATAACTACATCTGGAAGGATTTTAATTTTTGAAGTTTTTATCATTTTCTTTTGCTTTTTATAAAACTGAAAAGGCGATCCACAAGGGGGTAGAGTTTGAAAATTAGACCTTTAGTACCGGTTCGTGCCACGAACCACTACTAATGCCTCAAAACCCATTAGTACCGGTTCGAGCCACCAACCTTTAGTACCGGTTGGTGCCACGAACCGATACTAATCGGCATCGCACCCTTTAGTCCTGATTCGTGGCACCAACCGGGACTAAAGGTCCCATTTAAACCGGGACTAATGCACGTACGGTGCCCTAGCCGCTCGAACCGGGACTAATGCTCACATTAGTCCCGGTTCGTAATGCAACCGGGATTAATCCTCTTTTCTGGCCGAACCAAAGCCCTGTTTTCTACTAGTGCAATACAAAGCACCTCAACAAAAAAGAAAATAACAACGAAATCCTTGAAATGCCCTTCGTCTTCAACCTCCAGACCGTGCCGCTCCTCCCTGAACCGGCCTGGCGTTATTTGTTGCGGACAACAAATTGCCGAATGGGTCTAGAAGACCACATCCGTCCCGGAGAGCAAGAAGAAGGGATAATCGTCGATGATGCTCCTTGACGATCCAGAGATACCCACAGCGAGAAGAAGTCCTCGAGAACCACACCACTCCCACAAGCTTCTTGACGTCGCCACTGAGATGGGAGTGAAGCCGGGGAGACTTTATTGAACGAGGCGCCGCCGCCACCATCTGAGCGCTGCCCCAACAAACCTTGACCCTAACACCAGAAAATGAGACCCTCCCACCAACGAGGACCAAGATCCACCACACCTCCATGGCCCGAAGGCCACTGAGGTGGGGCAGATCAGCGGCGACGCCGAAGGGAGGCCACTGTGGGAGCTCTCAGGGGCGAAGGCGTAGCGTCAGAGGGGTACTATTTTTCGTCAACATGAACGAATATTTGGATCTACCTACATAGTTGTGGGGCGTTGCGCTTGTCTGTACTACTTGCATTGATTCTCTAAGGAAGATTAAAGATTACTGGAAACGACGAGGCCTCGCAAACATCTTGATCCTCACGGCTCGGAGGATCTGGAAGCACCGCAGCGGATGCGTGTTCAACGGCGACTAGCCTTCAATTATGCGGCTTGTCGAGCAGGTCAAGGCAGACACTAGAGCATGGGCTCGCCCCGGGGCCAGTGGACCTGGCCACCTCATCGGAAAGATTTAGGACAATTCCGTAGGGCAGCGCACCCCTTTGCTTATTTGCGCTGGTGTGTCTCACTCACCCAGCTTTTGTGTTTGTGCTTGCGAGTTCACGTCTGTAACTGCTACAATCTTTTCCTCCTATCAATGCATTGATATGCAAGTCTTCTGCGTATTCGCGAAAGAAAAAAAATTAAAATTACGCGGAAAAAGCGCATTTGCCTAGTTGGGAGATCACTAAGAACTAATTTTTTGTTGAGTCACTAAGAGAATTCATATCATATCTAATTAAAAAGCTCGCACTGCATCTGTAAGAACATTTTGAGTTGAGTAATAAAAGTTTTCACCAGCAAAAAAAAAAAAAAACTCAACCTGAGTCAATTGCAAGCGGCTTGAGACAAAGTTCCTCCTACAAGGCAATAATCTGGTACAGAACAATAACAGAGGACCAAACCGTACGAAAATCGATCAGCATCTTTTCAGTATGTGGTAATCATAGGGTAACATTCCTGCATCACAAGATATATATACGAGTGTGTCTAGTCATAGGGTAACATTCCTGCATGACAAGATATACGAGTTATTTTAGTTTGGCACTGGTACTACTGGTGTCTAAGCTTCTCATGGTTACAAAGAACACTTTGAGGTTGTTTGGTTTCTGACTAAGTTTGTCTAAGGTTGCCATACCTAAGGTTAGACAAACTTGATCAAGTTAGGTTTGTGTTTGATTCAAGCCCCATCTTAGGAAAGCCATACTAGGATCCCACATTCCATACACTCAAAAGGTGTGGCAAGATTCTTTTAGTCTTGCCAACTTGTCGCTCTCATTTTGAAGAACTAAACTTAGACAAGTTCGACAATATTATATGACAAAGGTGTGGCATTGCTAGACCTAGAACCAAACAACCCCTTTGTCTTTAGTTACTTCCATCTGGTGCTATAATCCTACAAGCACTACCACCACTTGATTCACATTTGGTGTAGTTTTGAGGCCCTGAACCGTATAACAATAGTTTTATGGTATTTTTATTATTTATTTATTTCAGAAAAGAAGGACCTCTGGTCTGTGCATGAAAATGATGCATACAACCACATTATTAAAAAGAGGTATCAAGTACAAAGCCTGGTAGAAGATCTCAAAATTAAAAGTAATGCAGCAAATCTCGCCACAACTGGCATAAATAGAACTAGATGACTAAACACATATCCTATTGTTGGACCGTCATTCAAACCGGTTATAAGTATCCCGTGCTACCGTCTCCCAGTGGTTGCATTCAGAATTCATATGTTCTTTGGCTTCCATATGACTGAGTGACGACCACATACGGATCGAGCAAGTAGCTTTGTACATGACCTGCAATTTTTTATGACAAATTGTCTATTAAAAATCACATCATTCCGGCAGCTCCATATAGCCCAAATTAATGCACACGCCCCTACTCGAATATGCACGCTAGTTTAGGCTCTACTGTTTAGCCACGTTTCAATAACGTGGCTATGCTATTCAGGGGACTCACATTGAATGAAACATGTATTGTACGCCAAAGTAAGCCTGGCCAGTGGGCATTTTAGAAAAAAGATGTTGGATAGTTTCATTTTGGTCGCAAAAACAAGATTGCTTACTATCCTTCCAATTGTGTTTTGCCAATACCTAAAGGCACTTTAATCTTCCAAATGCGAAGCGACTTTGGTATTGGACCAGAGGTTTATCATATCCGTATACATCGATTTCATTGAGAAAGCTCCCGACACTAAGAGTTTCCAGTGAATTCCATCTAGCTCATCAGAAAGGTTAACATCTGTCAACCTACGCACAAGATGTAACCAACAATTCCATCTGTCCCCCACCGGGGACCTTCGAAACTGAATGTTTAGGCGAGCCGAACCTAGAACTATACATACGAAAACTCCTTTACATTGTACAAGGTTGTAGAGGATATGATACCGTATGGCCAGTGGCATCTTCCCTAGCCATGTATCCTCCCAAAATTTTAAATTTGGTCCTGTTGAAAAAGGCCACTTTTATCCGCATTTGCCCTTTCCGAGAATGGTAAATCATTCGGCTAAGCCGTGACCTATGCAAGGGTCTGAGAGTGCAAGTACTTGTTACGCTATAGCTATACCCACATACCCTCCTCCTCGACCAAAATTCTATACAACCATTTACTGAGAAGGCATTTGTTCTATACCTCAAGGTTCTTTATCCTCATACTGGTAAGACCGAATTTATTAGAATTAGCTGACCCCCATAAGATATGAGTTTGCCCTTCTAGCAGCTCAGCTTCTTTTCAAAACAATCCTCAATGGACTTCCATTCCTTGTTAGTTAGTTTCCGGTGATGAATTGGGATATCCAGATACGTAAATGGTAAAGATCCCTACTCACACCCAATGAACTGTCTATATGTTTCCTATTCCACCTTGGCACATCCAAAATAGAACATTTCGCTCTTGTTAAAATTACTCTTCAAGCCCGACAGTTGTTCAAGGAGACATAAAACTAGTTTCATATTTCTAGCCTTTGCCAGATCATGCTCCGCGAAAATAATTGTATCATCAGCTTGTTGTAGTATGGACACCCCAGCATCAACAAGGTTAGGTATTTGTCCACCCACCTATCCGTCCTCCTTGGCCTGGCCAATAAAAACTGTCAACATATCGGGCACAATATTAAACAGGATGGGAGACATTGGGTCCCCCTATCTTTTAGACCCTTTTGCATCTCAAAACAATGACATGTTCATTATTCACCTTGATCCCCATGCTGCCTTTTTTATAAAGGATTCGACCAGTTTCGTCCAAGCCACATCGATGCCCTTCATAGTTTGTTACAATGGATGGGAAAACGAGAAGCGAAAAAAATCTAAAAGAATAAAATAGAGGCATTCAGCCTATTCCAGTTCTGGGAATCATCATGAGTCACAAATTATAACTTAAAATGTAGCCACTCTTGAAAACAAGTGGCATGCTTCTGCCGAATTATGTGATTAAGCAAATTGAGACCTTTGAAACAGCTCTTCCGGGCTTCAAAGGATGGATCAGTATTTCTGAAAAAAAATTCCATTTCTCTAGATCCAGTTGATCCAGTGTACCAACATAATGATGTTTGTGGCAATGTTCAGATAGTCCATATCCTAAACGTGAAACCAACTCGTCTATATCCTGACTTACAATTGACGGTGGTGCTATTGGCAGTAAGTAAGGACCGTGGAATTTCATAGATTGAATCTCCCTCGTCCCGCCACGCCCCCGCGGGCGCACGTGAGGCCAACCCTAGCCGCCGGCGTGGCGTCTAACCCCCCTCCCCTCCCCTACTCCCCTCCCTCGCCGCCGCCAGGAGGCGCGGCTGGGCGAAGCCCTGCTGGCGCCGGCGCCGGCGGGGTGCTCCTCTTCCCCTGGCGCGGGTGGAGAGGCGCGGGGCGGCTCAACCGGGCCTGGGTGCTGCGCTAGGCACCGGGCGCAGCAGCACGACGGCGCGCCGGGACTGGTCGACGGCAACGATGCGGCGGCGGTGCGTTGGGCGGCACAGTGGTGGAGGGCGCGCCTTGGTCGCCGGGATTGGCGAGGCCGGGGCCAGATCTGGGGCCGGGCGGCGCGGGCTGGGGGCGGCACAGGATGCTTGTCTACGCCCTTGCCATGGCCACGGCGGGTGGTGGTGCGCCGCAGCAGGAACTGGCCGGTGGGCGGGCCAGCTGGAATCCGGAGGCTACAACGGCTGGACGACGGTAGGCAGCGCAGTTGGGCTTCTCGGTGGCCTTCTTCGCGATTAGCGGCGGGCCTTCGGGTCTCTTCGTGTTTGTGGACGGGTGTGCGTTGGTTGCCTCGCGTGGAGCTGCGTTGGCCGTCGAGGTGGGGCGACACAAGAGGTGTCCGGTGAGGAGGCAAGCCGGAGGGATGGGAGGCACCGACGAGCTCGGGCCACCCGTCGCTGGCACAGGGGTGTGCCGGCCCGGATCCATCTGCTCCCCCTCCTCCCCCGTTCCCCGGCCATGTGTGGGCTGGCATGGCTCCGGCGTTGATCGATTCGGGACGTATGCTGCGGTCTCTTCGGCCGGGTGTGCCCTTTGGCCCAAAGCCGGTCACTTTGGTCGGTCTTGGGGTGTCTGGATACAGGGCAGCCCTGGCGGTAGGAGGCACAACGTTCATGGGTGGAACTTGCGCCTCAGGTGCAGGCGAGCGGCCATGGCCACACGGGTGGATCGTCGTTGGTGGTTGGCGGTGCTAGTATGCGTCGGAGGGGTTGGCATGCCGAGGTACATCACTTGCCCAATCTTGAATTGGCCGACGTCGGTGGCGGCCGTGGACACCGTATCCTTCATGAAGGCTCAGTCGCGGTGCTCTGCGTGAAAACTCGATCGTTGGGATCGGATGGTGGTGGATATCAGTGGTCGTTCCCTTCTAGGAGGCACCATCTTGGAGTTCTTGTTTCGTCGTTTTCCGTCTCACCTCTCCTCGGAGGATTGGAGGTCTCTGTTAGCTCCAAATAGATCATCCTCGCGCATTTGTAGTGTCTTGGTAGTCATTGGGGTGATGTGGCACCCCTGTATCTTGCCTTGGATGTGTGTGTCATGTCTGGTGGTGCAGTGAGTTTGTATCATGATGCTTGTGGATCGGTGCTTTATATATAAAACGGAATGAAAGCCTTTTTCGATAAGTGCAAACAAGTATGCCTCTAAAGTCCAAACGAACAGGGACTTACTACCCGCAACATATCACAGCAATATTCAAATGTGATGTAAGATAGTTACCAGATAGGAAGGTCAAGATATCCAATTCTTCATGAAAAAATAGTTGAAACAGGGAAGGCACACGAAACTTGTCGGTTCTAGCACACAAAGTACTAACAGAATGAGGGCATCTCTAACTGATCCCTAATAATTTAGAGGAAGATATGGGCGAGTATCCTAAAGCACATGATATTTGCTCCTTAAAAAGTGTCGTTTCTAACCAATACCTTAAACTTAATGTAGTAAAACTTACATTTGTCTCGTACATCTCGTCGAACACTTGCTATGCGCCTCCAAGCCGAGCGGCGGTGACGGTGACCACGCCAACGACACCGGAAAGCATGTCGGGAGCGCAGAACATGACTGGGTGATGCCGGGGTGCCCTTGCTGCCAAATGCTTGCCTCCAAATGCTCGGTGCAACCCAAGAAAGCTCCAGAGGCATCAGGAGGTTGTCCACCGTGAGCACGCACATGGACGTGTCGTCCAGGTTCGTATCTGCCATGCGGGACCTTGTCGAGGTGGTGTCTAGTGATACGTCGCTGCAGTGCTACACGTCCGACACATTGTACTGCCCCCGTCATGGTGGGCACCGCCATATGGAGCGGGCGGGCCGACACGTTGACCAACATAAGCCACGGCCTGACACTAATAGAAAACAGGGTTTCGGTCTAAGCCACATAAGCATAATCCCGGATCAGTCACGAACCGTGACCCATGGGGCATAGGTCCCGGTTCGTGAGGCCGGGGGCCAGTCGGGCCTTCTAGGGCATTGGTCCCGGTTCGTCCAGCCCCTCTTGTCCCGGTTCCAGACATGAACCGGGACCAATGGGCCTCGTTCCTGGCCCACAACCTTGAGTCCCTGTTTGTGGCTGGAATCGGGACCAAATGTGGTCCTTTAGTCCCACCTTTAGTTCCGATTCCAGCCACGAACCGGGACTAATGATATGCTTATATAAACCTCCTTGCCCACGAGCAGAGCAATGGAGTACTCTGTTTTTTTGCCGGCCGTGGTAGAGCTTTCTGGTGCTCTAGCCCACCTCCTATGCACACGAGGTGTTCGATGAAATGCCGAGCCACACTTAAGCTTTCTCCTCTCGAAGCTCCTTGTCCAAAGTCCATTTTCCTCTAGTTTTGTCTAGATTTGGCGGTTCGTCATGTCCTGTCCCTGTCGTCACCGCCGTCGATTGCCTGCGCCGATCTCGTTGCCGGCACCACCATGGTGAACCTCTTGATCTTATCTTCTTTCTAAAAGAAAAAAACAGTTCTTACTTGTATGATTTAGATAGATACTTGTGTAATTTTCTTATTTTTATTATTATTTGTTATTATATAGTGCGATGGTTTTGGTAGCCGCCTCCGTTCGCCCTCGTCCTGTCTATGATTCGGATGTGGTGTATATGTTATCTTTTATAACTATTTGGTTCAAGTGTTTATGACAATTATGCCGACCAACGTGACATAGATTTTTTTATCTAGGAGGTATGTGAACTGGAAATTACAACTGACCCTATTGTCGAGAGGTTAAATTTAGTTGAAGAAGAAAACAATTATATAAAAGAAAAATTGAAAAAAATTGAGGAGGAGAAGATGATATTGGAGTTGCATGTTGCAGATGTCGTCGATGATCAGAAGATCAATATGGATGCAATGCGCTTGAAGATTAGAAAGATTAGATAATATGCCATTCATACTAAGGCTTGGTATCATTATGTTGTTGGATCAATTGTTACCTTAGTTGCGATTATGATCGCATTTGTTGTTGCATTGAAATGTTTTACATAGTTTCAATGTATGGTTTAATTAGATGCTCTGGAGATCTATATGTTGTTCAATGAAAACTATGTATGTACTTTGGTTTTAATGTGATGATGAACTTCTATTAATTTGGTCATTTATCTATTCATGATGTACGCAGATGAACCGGTAATGGATGTATGGTAACGGACGCACCTCAGAGTACATTAAGGGCATGCATAATTTTCTCACAATGGCTGAGGCAAACAAGCAGGATGGTTTTATTTGTTGTCCATGCCCTGTATGTGGGAATACGAGGTCTTACTCTGACTCGAAAACCCTTCACACCCCCTGCTTTATGAGGGTTTCATGCCACACTATAATGTTTCGACCAAGTACAAAGAAAGAGGGGTTATGATGGAAGACAACGAAGAAGAAGAGGATGATGACAACTATGTGCACCCTGAATACGGTGATGCTGCAATGGGGGAAGCTGAAGATCAAGAAAAACCAGACGATGTGCCCGATTATGATCTTCGCCTGGTCATTGTTGATGCAAAGAGACAATGCGAAAGTGTAAAGGAGAAGCTGAAGTTTGATCACATGTTAGAGGATAACAAAAAAGGGTTGTACCCCAATTGCGAAGATGGCAACACAAAGCTCGATATCACACTGGAATTGCTGCAGTGGAAGGCAAAGAATGGTGTACTTGACAAAGGATTTGAGAAGCTACTGAAAATATTGAAGAAGAAGCTTCCAAAGGACAACGAATTGGCCGACAGTACGTACGCAGCAAAGAAGGCAGTATGCCCTCTAGGATTGGAGGTGCACAAGATACATGCATGCCCTAATGATTGCATCCTCTATTGTGGTGCGTACGAGGATTTGAATGCATGCCCGGTATGCGGTGCATTGCGATATAAGATCAGACAAGATGACCCTAGTGACGTTGATGGCGAGCGCCCTAGGAAGAGGGTTCCTGCCAAGGTGTTGTGGTATGCTCCTATAATACCACGGTTGAAACGTCTGTTCTGAAGCAAAGAGCATGCCAAGTTGATGCGATGGCACAGAGAGGACCGTAAGAAAGACGGGAAGTTGAGGGCACCCGTTGACGGGTCACAGTGGAGAAAAATCAAGAGAAAGTACTAGGAGGAGTTTGCATGTGACGCAAGGAACGTATGGTTTGGTTTAAGCGCGGATGGCATTAATCCTTTTGGGGAGCAGAGCAGCAATCATAGCATCTAGCCTGTGACTCTATGTATCTATAATCTTCCTCCTTGGTTGTGCATGAAGCGGAAGTTCATTATGATGCCAGTTCTCATCCAAGGCCCTAAGCAACCCGGCAACGACATTGATGTGTACCTAAGACCATTAGTTGAAGAACTTTTACAACTGTGGAATGGAAATGGTGTATGTGTGTGGGATGAGCACAAATAGCAGGAATTTGACCTACATGCGTTGCTATTTGTAACTATCAATGATTGGCCTACTCTCAGTAACCTTTCAGGACAGACAAACAAGGGATACTATGCATGCACACACTGTTTAGATGACACGGAAAGTATATCCCTGAAAAAATGCAGGAAGAATGTGTACCTGGGGCATAGTCGATTTCTTCCGACCAACCATCAATGTCGAAATAAAGGTAGGCATTTCAAAGGGGGAGGCAGATCACCGGAAGAAGCCCGCCATCCATACCGTGATCACATACTTGCTATGGTCAATGATTTACAATTAATCTTTGGAAAGAGTCCCGGCGGACTATATATTCCGTATGACGCTGAGGGACATGCACCCATGTGGAAGAAGAAATCTATATTTTGGGACCTACCCTACTCGAAAGACCTAGAGGTACACTCTTCAATCAACGTGATGCACGTGACGAAGAATCTTTGCTTGAACCTGCTAGGCTTCTTGGGTGTGTATGGGAAGACAAAAGATACATCAGAGGCATGGGAGGACCAGCAACGTGTGCATGAAAAAGACGGCATGCCTCCAAAGCAGTATGAAGGTCCTGCCAGCTACGCTCTTACCAAAGAAGGGAAGGAAATCTTCTTGTATGAAGGTCACGTCTGGCTTCTCGTCGAATATAAAGGGAATAATAAATATGCCAGAGAAAAAGTTTCAGAACCTAAAGTCTCATGATTGCCACATGATTATGACGCAACTGCTTCCAGTTGCATTGAGGGGGCATCTACTGGAAAACGTTCGATTAGCCATTGTGAAGCTATGTTCATTCCTCAATGCAATCTCTCAGAAGGTGATCGATCCAGAAATCCTACTAATGACCCACAAGTATAGGGGAAATGACAAGCGATAAGTAAGAGTGTTGAACCCAACGAGGAGCAGAAGGAAATGACAAGCGATTTTCAGAAAGGTTTTCTCTGCAAGCACTGAAATTGTAGGTAACAGATAGTTTTGTGATAAGATAAATTGTAACGAGTAACAAGCAATGAAAGTAAATAAAGTGCAGCAAGGTGGCCCAATCCTTTTTGTAGCAAAGGACAAGCCTGGACACTTTCTTATAATGAGAAAAGAGCTCCCGATGACACATGGGAATTATCGTCAAGCTAGTTTTCATCACGCTGATATGATTCACGTTCGGTACTTTGATAATTTGATATGTGGGTGGACCGGTGCTTCGGTACTGCTCTCACTTGGACAAGCATCCCACTTATGATTAACCCCTATTGCAAGCATCCGCAACTACAAAAGAAGTATTAAGGTAAACTTAACCACAACATTAAACACATGGATCCAAATCAGCAACTAACGAAGCAACGCATAAAGTAGGGTTTAAGCATCTGTCACTCTAGCAACCCATCATCTACTTATTACTTCCCAATGCCTTCCTCTAGACCCAAATAATGGTGAAGTTTCATGTAGTCGACGTTCACATAACACCACTAGAGGAGAGACAACATACATCTCATCAAAATATCGAACGAATACCAAATTCACATGATTACTAATAGCAAGACTTCATCCACGTCCTCAGGAACAAACGTAACTACTCACAAAGCATATTCATGTTCATAATCAGAGGATTAATAATATGCATTAAGAATCTGAACATATGATCTTCCACCAAGTAAACCAATTAGCATCAACTACAAGGAGTAATCAACACTACTAGCAACCCACAGGTACGAATTTGTGGTTTTGATACAAGATTCGATACAAGAGTTGAACTAGGGTTTTGAGAGAAGATGGTGCTGGTGAAGATGTTGATGGAGATTGACCCCCTCCCGATGAGAGGATCGTTGGTGATGATGATGGTGATGATTTCCCCCTCCCAGAGGGAAGTTTTCCCGGCAGAATAGCTCTGCCAGAACCCTAGATTGGTTCCGCCAAGGTTCCGCCTCGTGGCGGCGGAGTTTCGTCCCGTAAGCTTGCCCACAATTTTTTCCAGGGTAAAAGCCTTCATATAGTAGAAGATGGACACCAGACGGCCACCAGGGGGCCAGGAGATAGGGGGGCGCGCCCAGTGGGGGTGGTCGCGCCCCCACCCTCCTGGCCAGGGTGTGGGCCCCCTCTGATGTTTCTTTCGCTCAATAATTCTTATTAATTCCAAAAATAAGTTCGGTGGAGTTTCAGGATTTTTGGAGCTATGCAGAATAGGGTTCCAATGTTTGCTCCTTTTCCAGCTAGAATTCCAGCAGCCGGCATCCCCCCTCTTCATGGTAACCCTTGTAAAATAAGAGAGAATAGCCATAAGTATTGAGATATAATGTGTAATAACAACCCATAATGCAATAAATATTGATATAAAAGCATGATGCAAAATGGACGTATCAACTCCCCCAAGCTTAAACCTCGCTTGTCCTCGAGCGGAAGCCGATATTGAAAAATATGTCCACATGTTGAGAGATAGAGGTGTCGATAAAAATAAAATACGAACATGAGGGCATCATGATCAATCTTATAACAACAACATAAATAGATTTTGTCATATGAATTCTTATACTCAAGTAACAATCAATTCACAATGCCAAGTATGGTTCAGAAACTTCATTGGGAACTAACAAACTATAATCTCAGTCATTGAAGCAATTGCAATTTATCATAACATCAGAAAGAGTCAAGAATAGAGCTTTTCAGGAAGTCCACATACTCAACTATCATGTAGTCTTCTACAATTAGTAACACTCACGCAATACTTGTGGTTATGGAGTTTCAGCCGGATAGTGAGAAAGATAGGGGCTTATTGTGTTGCCTCCCAATGTATTCACCTTTGGGTGATGTCAACAATAATAATTCATGCTAACTTACATCCAATTGGATATATATATCAAGATATTTCAAACACGAGGAGCTTGCCAAAGGATAAAATGAAAAAGGGAATGGTGAAGATCACCTTGACTCAAACATAAAGTAAAAGATAGGCCCTTCGCAGAGGGAAGCAGAGGTTGTCATGTGCTTTTAGGGTTGGATGCATAAAATCTTAATACAAAAGAACGTCACTTTATATTGCCACCTGTATGTGGACCTTTATTATGGAGTCCGTCGCTTATATTGCTTCCACAAAAAGATCGTATAAAGCTTATTTGCTCTGCACTAATAAGTCATACATATTTAGATAGCAATTTTTATTGCCTGCAGCATGACAACTTACTTGAAGGATCTTACTCAATCCATAGGTAGGTATGGTGGACTCTCATGGCAAAACTGGGTTTAAGGATATTTGGAAGCACAAGTAGTAACTCTACTTGGTGCAAGGAATTTTGGCTAGCATGAGGGGAAAGGCAAGCTCAACATGTTTGGAAGGTCAATAACAATGTACTTTAAGTGAGATGTGACAAAATGTAAACCATTACGTTGTCTTCCTTGTCCAACGGCAACTCTTTTAGCATGTCATACTTAATGAGTGCTCCCAATCATAAAAGATGTCCAAGGTAATATATTTGTATGTGAAAATCTCTCTTTCCTTATTACTTCCTATTAATTGCAACGATGACCAAAACTACGTTTGTCAACTCTCAACAACTTTTATGCCTCATACTTTCTATGTGTGAAGTCATTACTATCCACAAGATCAGTATGAACTATTTCATTCTTTTTATACTTTCTACTTCCTCAAGATCATAGCAAGATAGCAAAGCCCTTGACTCAACACTAATCTTTATTATAGCTAGCTCATGGACTCGATTACATAAAGAGATCATAAAGCAAAACTCAAAACTAATTGATATCAAAACTTCAATCTACTAGCTCAAGATACTACTAAAAGGATCGAACTAAATAAAACGGTAAAGATAGGAGTGTGA
Source organism: Triticum dicoccoides (assembly GCF_002162155.2). NCBI lineage: Eukaryota > Viridiplantae > Streptophyta > Magnoliopsida > Poales > Poaceae > Triticum > Triticum dicoccoides. Next base: position 76,031,962 of record NC_041393.1, read on the forward strand.
TGGTGATACGATAAGCTTGGCAGTTGCCAAGGGGAGTGCCCATACCCATGTGATTATGTCCTCGGATGTGGTGAAGTAGGAGTCGTTGATGATGTAGGCTTGTCGTCCATCTTCCAAGGCATAGGCTCACCATCATAGAAGGATGATCGATTCTCCGAGATCCTTAAATCTGCAGCCAAACTCATCCTCTTGAATCTATATTCATACTCACAGTTCTGGTTTTGCAGGTCATAGATCTGGGCTTGGAGGTGCTCGATTTTCTCTTGAAGCTTGAAGATGGTCTCCCCAATGACTTTGGAATCTAGCTTGTGGTTGTTGGTCAACTCTGTGATCATCATATGGTTGGCGTTGAGTCCACGCTCCACCATCCCTTGGCACTTGAAAACTTGCTGCTCCATGGCTTCGAGCTTTGTCTCCATGCTTCCGGTACGCCTTGGTCCCTCCACATCGCGGATGTGCAGCACTACCTCATGCATCTCAATGGTTTGAGGGTGTTGCAGCACCTCCGCGATATAGGGGTTGATAACCCTCTCGAAAAACTTGTCCTTGGGAGCGCTTGGAGACGTCATGATGCTCTAGATCTGAAACAGAAACAGCTCGAAATGAAAATGGAGGATATGTGCGTGATATGGTGGTCAAAACCTTTGGGAGTTTATATAATGAATTTTTATCGACCAAAATATGTAACGTGCAAGAAAACGGAGTCCGGGAGGTACATGAGGTGGCCACGAGACAGGGGGGCGTGCCCAGGAAGGGTGGGCGCGCCCTCCACCCTTGTGGGGGCCGCGTGTCCTTCCCGGACTACTTCTTTCTTTCTAAATTCTTAAATATTTCAAAACTGATAAAAATTCCCATTAGAACTGTTTTGGAGTCGGTTTACTTATCGTACCACATACCTATTCCTTTTCGGAGTCTGGAACGTTCTGGAAAGTGTCCCTTATGAATTCCTCCGGGGTTACGGTCTGAATAATATTAGTTTCAGCATTGATAGGATTACCTGAGATATAATGTTTAATTCTTTGACCGTTCACCACCCTCGGACTTGTGCCTTCGAAGTTGTTGATTTTTATGGCACCGGAAAGATAGACCTCCTCGATAACGTAAGGACCTTCCCATTTAAAGAGAAGTTTTCTTGCAAAAAACCTTAAACAAGAGTTGGATAATAACACATAATCACCTACGTTAAACTCACGCTTTAGTATCCTTTTATCATGCAAGCGTTTGACTTTTTCTTTGAATAGCTTGGCATTCTCATAGTCTTGGGTTCTCCATTCATCAAGTGAGCTAATATCAAATAACCTCTTCTCACCGGCAAGTTTGAAGTCATAGTTGAGCTCTTTAATAACCCAATATACTTTATGTTCAAGTTCAAGAGGTAAGTGACATGCTTTTCCATAGACCATCTTATACGGAGACATACCCATAGGATTTTTCTATGCATTTCTATAGGCCCATAATGCATCATCAAGTTTCTTGGACCAATTCTTTCTAGATCTATTCACAGTGTTTTGCAAAATTAATTTGAGCTCTCTGTTGCTCAACTCTACTTGACCACTAGACTGCGGGTGATAAGGAGATGCGATTATGTGATTAACATCATACTTAGCAAGCATCTTACCGAAACCACCATGAATAAAATGTGAACCACCATTAGTCATAAGATATCTAGGGACTCCAGACCTCGGAAAAATACCTTCTTTATGCATTTTAATAGAAGTGTTATGATCAGCACTACTAGTTGGAATAGCTTCTACCCACTTAGTAACGTAATCAACAACAACTAAAATATGAGTGTAACCATTAGAGGTAGGAAAAGGTCCCATATAATCAAAGCCCCAAACATCAAACGGTTCAATAACAAGAGAATAATTCATAGGCATTTCTTGACGTCTACTAATATTACCAATTCTTTGAGATTCATCACAAGATAAGACAAACTTACGAGTATCTTTGAAGAGAGTAGGCCAATAAAAACCGGATTGCAATACCTTATGTGCAGTTCTATCTCCCGCGTGGTGTCCTCCATATGATTCAGAGTGACACTTGCGTAGGATCTGTTCCTGTTCATGCTCAGGTACACAACGTCTAATAATACTATCTGCTCCTTCTTTATAAAGGTGTGGGTCATCCCAGAAGTAATGTCTTAAATCATAAAAGAACTTTTTCTTTTGCTGGTATGTGAAACTAGGAGCTATAAATTTAGCAACAATGTAATTAGCATAATCAGCATACCAAGGAGCAGTATGAGAAGCATTAATGGCCGCTAATTGTTCATCAGGAAAGCTATCATCAATAGGCAGTGGGTCATCAAGAACATTCTCTAACCTAGATAAGTTGTCTGCAACGGGGTTCTCAACTCCCTTTCTATCAATAATATGCAAATCAAATTCTTGGAGCAAGAGAACCCATCTAATGAGTCTGGGCTTAGCATCTTTCTTTTCCATAAGATATGAATAGGAGCATGATCAGTGTGAATAGTAACTTTGGAATCAACAATATAAGGTCTAAACTTATCACATGCAAACACAACTGCTAAGAACTCTTTTTCAGTAGTAGCATAATTTCTCTGGGAAGTATCAAGAGTCATACTAGCATACTGGATAACATTCAATGTCTTATCAACTCTTTGCCCTAGAACGACACCTACATCATAATCACTAGCATCACACATAATTTCAAAAGGTAAATTCCAATCAGGTGGCTGAATAATAGGTGCAGTGATCAAAGCTTTCTTAAGTATTTCAAATGCTTCTACACAATCATCATCAAAGACAAAAGGGATATCTTTTTGCAATAAATTAGTCAGAGGCCTAGAGATTTTAGAAAAGTCCTTAATGAACCTCCTATAAAAACCGGCATGACCAAGGAAACTTCTTATACCTTTTATGTCCTTGGGACATGACATCTTTTCAATAGCATCAACTTTAGCTCTATCAACTTCAATACCTCTCTCGGAAATCTTATGCCGCAAAACAATGCCTTCATTAACCATAAAGTGGCACTTTTCCCAATTCAAGACGAGACTAGTGTCTTCGCATCTCTGCAAAACTCGATCAAGGTTGCTCAAGCAATCATCAAAAGAGGACCCATAAACGGAAAAGTCATCCATGAATACCTCACAAATCTTTTCACAAAAGTCAGAGAATATAGCCATCATACATCTTTGAAAGGTAGCAGGTGCATTACATAAACCAAAAGGCATACGTCTATAAGCAAAAGTACCGAAAGGGCAAGTAAAAGTTGTTTTGGATTGATCCTACGCTGATACAGGTATTTGAGAGAAACCAGAATAACCATCTAGAAAGCATAAATGTGTGTGATTGGATAGTCTTTCTAGCATTTGATCAATAAAAGGTAAAGGGTAATGCTCTTTCTTAGTAGCTTTATTTAATTTACGGAAATCAATTACCATCCTATAACCTATAATAATTCTTTGCGGGATCAATTCATCTTTATCATTAGGAACAACGGTAATACCTCCCTTTTTAGGAACACAATGGACAGGGCTTACCCAATCACTATCAGCAACGGGATAAATTATACCTGCCTCAAGGAGCTTTAGTATCTCCTTTCTTAACACTTCTTTCTTCTTTTGATTCAATCATCATTGAGGATCTCTAACTAGTTTGGCATCGTCCTCCAAATTAATTTTGTGTTGACATAACGTGGGACTAATGCCCTTGAGATCTCCAGAGTATATCCAATAGCAACACGGTGCTTCTTCAGAGTTTTCAATAATATTCCTTCTTCTTGCTCTGAAAGGTTAGCACTAATAATAACATGATATATTTTCTTTTCATCAAGATAAGCATACTTAATATTATCAGTTAATGGTTTGAGTTTAAACACGGGATCACCCTTTGGTGGAGGGGGATCCCCTAGAATTTCAACTGGTAGGTTGTGTTTCAGCATAGGTTCCTGTTGAAGGAACACTTGATCTACTTCCCTTCTTTCCTTCATAAACATATCATTTTCATGGTCTAGCAAATATTTTTCTAATGGATTAGTAGGAGGCACGACAATAGAAGCAAGACCAATAATCTCATCCTTACTAGGTGATTCTCTATCACGAGGTTGTCTATGAAACTTAGCAAAATTAAACTCATGAGACATACCCTCTAAGCCAATTGTAACAGTATCCTTTTCACAATCAATCCTAGCATTAACTGTATTTAAGAAGGGTCTACCAAAAATAATGGGACAAAAGTCATTTGTGGGGAACTAAGAACAAGAAAATCAGCGGGATATTTAACCTTCCCACACAAGACTTCAACATCTCTAACGATCCCAATTGGTGAAATAGTGTCTCTATTGACAAGCTTGATAGTAACATCAATACCTTCCAATTCAAAAGGTGCAATATCATGCATAATTTATTTATATAAATCATAGGGTATTGCACTAGCACTAGCACCCATATCACATAAACCATGATAACAATGATCTCCTATCTTAACAGAAATAACAGGCATGCCTAAAACAGGTCTATGTATCTTAGTATCTGGTCTAACAATATTAGCAGTCTCACCACAGAAATAAATAGCATGCCCATCTAAATCATCATCCAAGAGATCTTTAACCATAGCAATACTAGTTTCAACTTTGATTTGCTCAGTAGGTGTATAAGTCCTAGTATTACTTTTATGAACAACAGTCGAAGTTTTAGCATGATCCTTTATCCTAACAGGAAAAGGAGGTTTCTCAACATAAGTAGTAGGAACAATAGGATCACTATAAGTGACAGTCTTTTCTTCAACTGTAATAGGTGCAACTACTTTTACTTCAACGGGAGGATTATATTTAAAACACTTCTCCTTAGGGAGATCAACGTGAGTAGAAAAAGATTCACAGAAAGAAGCTACTATCTTAGAGTCAAGTCCATATTTAGCTCTAAATCCACGGAAAGCATCGGTATCCATAAAAGATTTAACACAATCAAACTTAGGTGTCATAACTGACTCCTTACCATCGTCGAAACCCCAATCTTCAGAGTTGCGTTTAATTCTTTCCAATAAGTCCTATTTGAATTCAATAGTCTTCAGCATATAAGAACCAGCACAGGAAGTATCGAGCATGTTGCAATCATTGAGAGAAAGCCGAGCATAAATATTTTGAATAATCATTTCTCTGGAGAGCTCATGAATATAACATTGATTTAGGCCTCCCCCAAACTTGAGCGTTGCTTTCTCCTTCGCGAGGCCAGAAATTATATATGTATCTACGATCACGATTAACAACATGCATAGGATAGAACTTCTGGTGAAATTCCAGCTTCAATCGTTTATAATTCCAAGATCTCGTATCATCACATAGCCTATAGCATGTCAATGCATCTACCTTCAGAGATAAAGGGAAGACCTTCCTTTTGACAACATCATCGGGAATACCTGCAAGCTTAAATAATCCACAAACTTCATCCACAAAGATAAGGTGTAAATCGGGATGCAATGTTCCATCTCCTGCAAAGGGATTAGCTAGCAGTTTCTCTATCATACCCGAAGGAATCTCAAAGTAAATATTTTCAGTAGGTTCAGTAGGTTGAGGTGCAACTCTTTGCTCTTCTGGTCGGGGTGAAGATACCCCAAACAAGCCCCTCAAAGGATTAGTTTCCATAGTAACAAGTGACAGAAAATTTCAGCACACTATATAAAATTTTCCTTACCAAGTTCCACTCACCAAAAGCGGTACACTCCCCGGCAACGGCGCTAGAAAAGACTCTTGATGACCCACAAGTATAGGGGATCTATCGTAGTCCTTTCGATAAGTAAGATTGTCGAACCCAACGAGGAGAAGAAGGAAATGGCATGCGGTTTTCAGTAAGGTTTTCTCTGCAAGCACTGAAATTGTAGGTAACAGATAGTTTTGTGATAAGATAAATTGTAACGAGTAACAAGCAATGAAAGTAAATAAATTGCAGCAAGGTGGCCCAATCCTTTTTGTAGCAAAGAACAAGCCTGGACAGTTTCTTATAATGAGAAAAGAGCTCCCGAGGACACATGGGAATTATCGTCAAGCTAGTTTTCATCACGCTGATATGATTCACGTTCAGTACTTTGATAATTTGATATGTGGGTGGACCGGTGCTTGGGTACTTCCTTTACTTGGACAAGCATCCCACTTATGATTAACCCCTATTGAAAGCATCTGCAACTACAAAAGAAGTATTAAGGTAAACCTAACCACAACATTAAACATATGGATCCAAATCAGCCCCTAACGAAGCAACGCATAAACTAGGGTTTAAGCTTCTGTCATTCTAGCAATCCATCATCTACTTATTACTTCAGAATGCCTTCCTCTAGGCCCAAATAAGGGTGAAGTGACATGTAGTCGACGTTCACATAACACCACTAGAGGAGAGACAACATACATTTCATCAAAATATCGAACGAATACCAAATTCACATGACTACTAATAGCAAGACTTCACCCATGTCCTCAGGAACAAACATAACTACTCACAAAGCATATTCATGTTCATAATCAGAGGAGTAATAATATGCATTAAGGATCTGAACATATGATCTTCCACCAACTAAACTGATGACCCACAAGTGTAGGGGATCTATCGTAGTCCTTTCGATAAGTAAGAGTGTCGAACCCAACGAGGACCAGAAGGAAATGATAAGCGGTTTTCAGTAAGGTTTTCTCTGCAAGCACTGAAATTGTAGGTAACAAATAGTTTTGTGATAAGATAAATTGTAACAAGTAACAAGTAAATAAAGTGCAGCAAGGTGGCCCAATCCTTTATGTAGCAAAGGATAAGCCTGGACAATTTCTAATAATGAGAAAGAAGCTCCCGAGGACACATGGGAATTATCGTCAAGTTAGTTTTCATCACATTCATATGATTCGCGTTCGGTACTTTGATAATTTGATATGTGGGTGGACCGGTGCTTGGGTACTGCCCTTACTTGGACAATCATCCCACTTATGATTAACCCCTATTGCAAGCATCCGCAACTACAAAAGAAGTATTAAGGTAAACCTAACCACATAATTAAACATATGGATCCAAATCAGCCCCTAACGAAGCAACACATAAACTAGGGTTTAAGCTTCTGTCACTCTAGCAACCAATCATCTACTTATTACTTCCCAATGCCTTTCTCTAGGCCCAAATAATGGTGAAGTGTCATGTAGTCGACGTTCACATAACACCACTAGAGGAAAAGACAACATACATCTCATCAAAATATCAAACGAATACCAAATTCACATGACTACTAGTAGCAAGACTTCACCCACGTACTCAGGAACAAACGTAACTACTCACAAAGCATATTCATGTTCATAATCAGAGGAGTAATAATATGCATAAAGGATCTTAACATATGATCTTCCACCAAGTAAACCAATTAGCATCAACTACAAGGAGTAATCAACACTACTAGCAACCCACAGGTACCAATTTGTGGTTTTGATACAAGATTGGATACAAGAGATGAACTAGGGTTTTGAGAGGAGATGGTGCTGGTGAAGATGTTGATGGAGATTGACCCCCTCCCGATGAGGGGATCATTGGTGATGACGTTGGTGATGATTTCCCCCTCCCGGAGGGAAGTGTCCCTGGCAGAACAGCTCCACCGGAGCCCTAGATTGGTTCCGCCAAGGTTCCGCCTCGTGGCGGCGGAGTTTCGTCCCGTAAGCTTGCCCCCGATTTTTTCTAGGGTAAAAGCTCTCATATAGCAGAAGATGGACACCGGGGGCCCACCAGGGGGCCCAGGATACAGGGGGCGCGCCCAGTATGGGGGGGGGGGCGCCCCCACCCTCCTGGCCAAGGTGTGGGCCCCCTGATGTATTTCTTTCACTCAATAATTCTTATTAATTCCAAAAACATGTTTCGTGGAGTTTCAGGATTTTTGGAGCAGCGCAGAATAGGTTTCCAATGTTTGCTCCTTTTCCAGCCAGAATTCCAGCTGCCGGCATTCCCCCTCTTCATGGTAAACCTTGTAAAATAAGAGAGAATAGCCATAAGTATTGAGATATAATGTGTAATAACAGCCCATAATGCAATAAATATTAATATAAAAGCATGATACAAAATGGACGTATCAACTCCGCCAAGCTTAGACCTCGCTTGTCCTCAAGCGGAAGCCGATATCGAAAAATATGTCCACATGTTTAGAGATAGAGGTGTCGATAAAAATAATATATGGACATGATGGCATCATGATCATTCTTATAACAGAAACATATATAGATTTTATCATATGATTTCTTATGCTCAAGTAACAATCAATTCACAATGTCAAGTATGGTTCAAAAACTTCATTGGGAACTAACAAACTATAATCTCAGTCATTGAAGCAATTGCAATTTATCATAACATCAGGAAGAGTTAACAATAGAGCTTTTCAGCAAGTTCACATACTCAACTATCTTGTAGTCTTCTATAATTGCTAACACTCACGCAATACTTGTGGTTATGGAGTTTCAGCCGGACACGAGAAAGATAGGGGCTTATTGTTGGGGAACATAGTAATTTCAAAAATTTCCTACGCACACGCAATATCATGGTGATGCATAGCAATGAGAGGGGAGAGTGTTTTCCACGTATCCTCATAGACCGAAAGCGGAAGCATTAGCACAACGCGGTTGATGTAGTCGTATGTTTTCATGATCAGACCGATCCAAGTACCGAACGTACGACACCTCCGAGTTCAGCACACGTTCAGCTCGATGACGTCCCGCGAACTCCGATCCAGCAAAGCTTCACGGGAGAGTTCCGTCAGCACGACGGCGTGATGATGGTGATGATGTTGCTACCGACGTAGGGCTTCACCTAAGCACCGCTACGATATGGCCGAGGTGGAATATGGTGGAGGGGGGCACCGCACATGGCTGGGAGAGATCAACAGATCAACTTGTGTGTCTAGAGGTGCCCTCCTGTCCCCGTATACAAAGGAGCAAGGGGAGGGGACCGGCAGCCTCATAGGGTGCACCCCAAGGGGGGGGGGGATTCTACTCCTACTAGGAGTAGGTTCCCCCTTTCCTAGTCCAACTAGGAGGGGAAGGAAAGAGGAGGAGGGGAGAAGGAAAGAGGGGGCTGGCCCCCAAAACCCTGAACCAATTCGGTTTGGGCCTAGGGGGGCGCACCCCACACTTCCTTGCTGCCCTCTATTTCCACTAAGGCCCATGAAGGCCCATTGACCCTCCTGGCGAATTCCTGTAACTCTCCGGTACTCCGAAAAATACCCGAATCACTCGGAACCTTTCCGGTGTCCGAATATAGTCGTCCAATATATCGATATTTACGTCTCGACCATTTTGAGACTTCTAGTCATGTCCCTGATCTCATCCGGGACTCCGAACTACCTTCGGTACATCAAAACACATAACTCATAATATAAATCGTCACCGAACTTTAAGCGTGCGGACCCTACGAGTTCGAGAACTATGTAGACATGACTGAGACACGTTTCTGGTCAATAACCAATAGCGGAACCTAGATGCTCATATTGTCTCCCACATATTCTACGAAGATCTTTATCGGTCAAACCGCATAACAACATACGTTGTTCCTTTTGTCCTCAGTATGTTACTTGCCCGAGATTCGATCGTCGGTATCTCAATACCAAGTTCAATCTCGTTACCGGCAAGTCTCTTTACTCGTTATGTAATGCATCATCCCGCAACTAACTCATTAGTCACATAGCTTGCAAGGCTTATAGTGATGTGCATTACCGAGAGGGCCCAGAGATACCTCTCCGACAATCGGAGTGACAAATCCTAATCTCGAAATACGCCAACTCAACATGTACCTTCGGAGACACCTGTTGAGCTCCTTTATAATCACCCAGTTACATTGTGACGTTTGGTAGCACACAAAGTGTTCCTCCGGTAAACGGGAGTTGCATAATCTCATAGTCATAGGAACATGTATAAGTCATGAAGAAAGCAATAACAACATACTAAACGATCAACTGCTAAGCTAACGGAATGGGTCAAGTAAATCACATCATTCTCCTAATGATGTGATCCCGTTAATCAAATGACAACTCATGTCTATGGCTAGGAAACATAACCATCTTTGATCAACGAGCTAGTCAAGTACAGGCATACTAGTGACACTTTGTTTGTCTATGTATTCACACATGTATCATGTTTCCAGTTAATACAATTCTAGCATGAATAATAAGCATTTATCATGATATGAGGAAATAAATAATAACTTTATTATTGCCTCTAGGGCATATTTCCTTCAGTCTCCGACTTGCACTAGAGTCAATAATCTAGTTCACATCGCCATGTGATTTAACATAAATAGTTCACATCTTTATGTGGTTAACACCCATAGTTCACATCGATATGTGACCAACACCCAAAGGGTTTACTAGAGTCAGTAATCTAGTTCACATCGCTATGTGATTAACACCCAAAGAGTACTAAGGTGTGATCATGTTTTGCTTGTGAGATAGTTTTAGTCAACGGGCCTGTCACATTCAGATCCGTAAGTATTTGCAAATTGTATGTCTACAATGCTCTGCACGGAGCTACTCTAGCTAGTAGCTCCCACTTTCAATATGAATCAAGATTGATACTTAGAGTCATCTGGATCAGTGTCAAAAACTTGCATCGACGTAACCTTTACGACGAACCTTTTGTCACCTCCATAATCGAGAAACATATCCTTATTCCACTAAGGATAATTTTGACCGCTGTCCAGTGATCTACTCCTAGATCACTATTGTACTCCTTTGCCAAACTCAGTGGTAGGGTATACTATAGATTTGGTACACAACATGGCATACTTTGTAGAACCTATAGCCGAGGCATAGGGAATGACTTTCATTCTCTTTCTATCTTCTACCGTGGTCGGGCTTTGAGTCTTACTCAATTTCACACCTTGTAACACAGGCAAGAACTATTTCTTTGACTGTTCCATTTTGAACTATTTAAAAATCTTGTCAAGGTATGTATTCATTGAAAAATCTTATCAAGCGTCTTGATCTATCTCTATAGATCTTGATGCTCAATGTGTATGCAGCTTCACCGAGGTCTTTCTTTGAAAATCTCCTTTAAAACACTCCTTTATGCTTTCCAGAAAAATTCTACATTATTTCTGATCAACAATATGTTATTCACATATACTTATCAGAAAAGCTGTAGTGCTCCCACTCACTTTCCTGTAAATACAGGCTTCACCGCAAGTCTATATAAAACTATATGCTTTGATCAACTCATCAAAGCATATATTCCAACTCTTGAGATGCTTGCACCAGTCCATATACAACTTTTCTTTAATAGTTCCATTAAGGAATGCAGTTTTGACATCCATTTGCCAGATTTCATAAAATGTGGCAATTGCTAACATGATTCGAACAAACTTACGCATCGATACAAGTGAGAAAATCTCATCGTATTCAACACCTTGAACTTGTCGGTTTTTTTTGCGACAAGTCTAACTTTGTAGATAGTAACACTACTATCAGCGTTTGTCTTCCTCTTGAAGATCCATTTATTTTCTATGGCTTGCCGATCATCGGGCAAGTCCACCAAAGTCCACACTTTGTTCTCATACATGGATCCCATCTCAGATTTCATGGCTTCAAGCCATTTCGCAGAATCTGGGCTCATCATCGCTTCCTCATAGTTCGTAGGTTCATCATGGTCTAGTAACATGACTGTCGGTGTCAAAACCGGCGGATCTCGGGTAGGGGGGTCCCGAGCTGTGCGTCTAGGCGGATGGTAACATGAGACAAGGGACACGACCCAGGTTCGGGCCCTCTCGATGGAGGTAAAACCCTACTCCTGCTTGATTAATATTGATGATATGGGTAGTACAAGAGTGGATCTACCACGAGATCAGAGAGGCTAAACCCTAGAAGCTAGCCTATGGTATGATTGTTGTTCGTCCTACGGACTAAAACTCTCCGGTTTATATAGACACCGGAGAGGGCTAGGGTTACACAGAGTCGGTTACAATGGGAGGAGATCTTCATATCATATCGCCAAGCTTGCCTTCCACTCCAAGGAAAGTCCCATCCGGACACGGGACGGAGTCTTCAATCTTGTATCTTCATAGTCCGGGAGTCCGGCCAAAGGTCATAGTCTGGCCATCCGGACACCCCCTAATCCAGGACTCCCTCAGTAGCCCCTGAACCAGGCTTCAATGATGATGAGTCCGGCACGCAAGTTGTCTTCGGCATTGCAAGGAGGGTTCTTCTTCAAATTCCTTGTACCCATCGAATAGTGTCCGGCTTCTAGTGCGTGCTGCCCTCCTCTGCTTCTGTGCCCCATAATGACCATCTTCCACGTGTCAAACGAATGCGAAAAGCCAGGGGATTTTTTTAGTCACCCCCTGGATGCGTTAATGAACTGCCCATAAAAGAGATGGGGATTTAGATCCAATTCACACCATCTTCCCTCCGCGAGCTTTCATTAGAGTGCCTTCGAGAGAGATCCATTCCACCATGGCCGATCGGTGCAGCTCCTCCTCTCGCCTCTCCAGCCCTCGGCCCGGAGATTGGGGGCGGTGTTCCATCCCGCATAGCGAGCTAGTATTGCTTCAGTCCAAGGGGCTTCTCCCCCAGCATATATGGTCCCAGTTCGAGCCGGGATTGCTACCTATAGTGGCGGAGAGCAGGCGGAGAGCGCCCCCAATCCCTCTCGAGGAGAGCGGGTATGCCTAGTCCCTTATTTGATGAGAGGACTCGGATTTCCAATTCATCCGTTTCTCCGAGGGTTGCTGGAGTTCTACGGCCTCCAGCTACACAACCTCACGCCCACCTCCATTCTGTACATTGCGGGCTTCGTGGCCCTCTACGAGCTGTTCTTGGGCGTTGAAGCCCATTTCACGCTGTGGAAGAGGTTGTTTTGCCTCGTGCCCCATTCTCAGGAGGGGTCTATTTATCAAGTGGGCGGAGCTGAACTATGGCGCATCGCCGGGACCGGATATCTATCTGGTACCCCAAAGAGGACATCTGAGGACCGGTCCTCGGAGTGGTTCTATATAGATGGCGTCCCCCTGCCGGACCCTGTACGGATCGGCCTCCCTGAGTTCAATAATGCTCCGTTGAAGAAGCGCCTGAGCTGGCGCCCGTGGAACGCTCAGAGAGAAACTGACCGGGACGTCCTTTACTTGATGTGCCGGATAAGGTTGTTGGCTCATTCCGGACTGACCATGATCAAGGTCATGGCCATATGCATTACGCGAGGGGTGCAGCCGCTTCAATATAGAGGCCACCCTATGTGTGATTTCAACGGGGAGGATGACGCCACCCGGTGCGGTCATAAGGGGCCAGATTCGGCTGCCACTTTAACGAGAATCTTATCCGCTATGTACAAGGGAGATGAAGAGGAATTCCTCCGTGTCAACCCGGAGGGCGGATTCTCCATGTACAATCCTCCTAGCTGGGTGAGCGAACATTTTCACCTGCCGAACCGCTTTCGAAATTCCCGTAATTGAGCATTTAGTCTAACAATGTTAACACAGGAGCTGCTCCAGACAGTGAAGGAGATAAACAACCCTCCTCCACAACCCGAGGACCCGAAACGATCCCTCGATCCGGACTCCCAAGAGGACCCGAACTTATGTGTGGAGTTAATTGAAGGGGTGTTTCATCAATTGAGTAGGGATAACACCCTAGTGGCCATTACGGCCGACTATCCCTGACTACTTCCAGCCTCAAAGGTAACCGAGACCGAAGTCCCAGTATCTTTAAGGAGATCGATTCATGCTTTATCTTGAATGCCGTGAACTAATAGTGTTTTGTTTCACAGGGTAAATCCTTGAGGCGGAAGGCCGAGCCCGCGGCGGGAAGCCAACAAGGGCCGCTGAAGCCAGGCGGGCCAAAAAAAAGTGAGGACCAGATCAAGACTCCGGCGCAACAGTATGGCGTGCAAATTTAACGCCTAGGGTTTATGCCCTTGAGTCTTACTAACGCTCATGATTTTCTTAGAAAGAAGAGAGCCCGCCGGACTATATCCGCCGGCCAAGGTTCAAGGCCGGGTCCGAAAGCGGAGATGGGCGCGCGACGCGCCTCGGCCGTTCCTCCGACAGAGGATGCAGACGGGCTATCTGCTACCAATTCAGAGGTGGAGAGTGCCCTGAACCACAGGTGTCGCCGGACTGTTCTTCGTGACGCATGTTTTTCCCCAGAGGCGTTGGACGCCTTTAATACAAGAGACGCGTATCTCCGTGCCGCTCAAAATGGTCTAGCCAGAGCCACAGAGCAGTATGTAAAAGACATACAAGTGGGTAAAATTGAAGGTTATATATGTCAGTAGCCCCCGAGACTTGAAACAGTGAAGATAACTGTTTTAAGGATCATGTGCTATGTAGTGTCTTACAAAGAAGAATACGCAACTGTCCCAGGAGCTTGAAGAGTGCAAGTCCCAACTTGAGGCCGCACTTGCCGCTTCAGAAAATGCCAAGGAGACGCCCTCAGGTAATATATGCTTCGAAAGATAATTTCGTTGTGAAGCGCGGCAGGTGTGCAACTCTGACTATAATAGTGCAGATGGGGCCGGAACAAATCCGGACAAGCAGCAACTCCTACGCCAACTAAAGGCTGGCGATAGCATGCTGACGAAGGTGAGGCAAGAGAAGAACAAACTTCAAGACGCCAATACCCAGCTGGGCGAGGAACTAAAGGATGTTCATATTCAGCTGTCTGCTTCCGTAAAGGAGAATCGGCGACTTCGACGTGGCATTTTTAGTAAGTGCTTGAACGAATATTTGAAAAAAGAGTTCAGCGAGGAAGTCGATTAACAGAGCTATGTCTGTAGGTCTGCTGACAGGTCGTCCTGTGGAGGAAATGCCCGGTTCAATGAGAGACCTTCTTCCCGAGCTATTGCAACTGCACGAACGAGTTCGGCAGGCAATGTAGAGCGTCATTCAGGCTACGTGGCCATCCCTCTCCATGCCCGAAGGCCTTGGGGAGCTTACGAAGAAGCTGGAGGGAGTGCGGCAGCGCTTCCGGTTGTGGAAGATATCGGCCTGCCGTCAAGGTGCCAGGGAGGCCTGGGCCATGGTGAAGACTCGGTACACGAAGGCTGACCCAAACCACATGGCCGAGGTCGGCCCTATGGGTCCTGACGGAAAGGAGATCCCTGTCAGCTTAGTATATGGCCAGGTTGAGCTGGCTGCAAAGTATTCCCAACAGGACTGTAAATTAGACCGCATGTTGGATGGTATTGAAGAAGAATATACCGAGTCGGATTGACTCTGTAATTTAAAATGACATGAAAAATGCCTTCTAGCCGGATTGTAGATCGTTTGTCATTGCGGACCTTTTCGCTTCGACCTCTGGACCCTATAGTCCGGAGTGTGTTCGAATACCCTCTCGATTATGAAAGAACCAGGGCATGCATGGAGACAAGGCATAGGGGTCATAATTGCTTTAGCAGACAAGTTTCCAACTAGTTATGTTATATTACATGGTTAGTAAGAAACATCTTCCAGGGAGAATAGTTCCGTTAGGGGTTCCCTGGGAGGCATGCCCTAAAGTGCATGTCCGAACTGCTAAAAAGAGCAGAAAAGCATCTGGGGGCAGATAAATAAACACGAAAGATCATCTTTTAGTTCACCGACCGAATATTCCCTTAAGAACGCTAGCTTTGGCTTCACCCAGTCTGAGGTACACATCCGGCTGACCCGACAGTAACAATCGCAGAGGTGCTCCCTTTACCACCTAGCTGAAAGAACGGGAACGTAGGGGTAAGCACAGGAGCTAGGCAACCCAGCTTGGCCAAAACTTAAGTCATATCGATGCATATAATGGTGTATAAAAGGTTCATGCGGAAGTATCACACATGTTTTGGGCATGAGGACCATTTTATATAAACTTTTGATAAAGAAGCCCCCAGGTATGAGGAGCGCGGGTGGCTCGTCAAGTACGTGCGAACAATGCACGTGCAAGCCCCTAAGGGCTTGGGAGAAAAAAGGCAGGGAGAGGGAGCGAAATCCCGGACAGCTAACGTGAAAAAATAAAAATAAAAATAAAAAAAGGGACAGAGGAAGGAGACGAACACGGAGTCCGGCGCTAGGCGTAGAATCGTCGTAGGCGTGCTGCGTTCCATGGGTTCGGCTCGAGTTGGTTGTCCGATGCGTTTCACAGACGGTACGCTCCACCAGTCAATACTTGGTCGATTATGAAGGGACCCTCCCATTTGGGCTTTACTTTGTCCTTTTTCTTGTCCGGCAGGCGTAGAACTAGTTCGCCAACATTATAAGTTTTGGCCCGTACTTCTCTGCTTTGATATCTTCGAGCCTGCTGTTGATAGAATGCGGAACGAGCTTTTTCCACGTCGCGCTCCTCCTCCAATGCGTCCAAACTGTCCTGCCGATCGAGCTCGGCTTCTCTTTCTTCGTACATGCGCACTCCAGGTGAGTCATGAATTATGTCGCAGGGCAGTATTGCCTCTGCACCGTATACCATAAAAAATGGTGTGAATCCGGTAGTGCGATTCGGCGTGGTCCGCAGCCCCCAGAGTACGGAGTCAAGCTCCTCCACCCAGTGCGTGTTAGATTCCTTGAGGGATCGCACTAGTCTGGGTTTGATACCGCTCATAATGAGACCGTTGGCTCGTTCGACTTGACCATTAGTTTGAGGGTGATAGACTGAAGCGTAGTCGAGCTTAATGCCCATGTTTTTGCACCAGATTTTAACTTCATCGGCCGTGAAGTTTGTGCCGTTGTCAGTTATGATGCTATGAGGGACGCCGTAACGGTCTACGACCCCGGGTATGAAGTCTATCACCGGTCCGGATTCGACCGTCTTTACAGGCTTGGCCTCTATCCATTTGGTGAATTTGTCCACCATGACCAATAGATATTTTTGCTTGTTGGTTCCTCCTTTAAGGGGTCCAACCATGTCAAGCCCCAGACAGCAAAGGGCCAGGTAATGGGTATAGTTTGTAGGGCGGTAGGCGGCATGTGGCTTTGGTTGGCGAATAACTGGCAACCGACGCATCGCTGCACTAAATCCTGAGCGTCTGCCGGGGCCGTTGGCCAATAAAATCCGGTACGGAAGCCTTGCTTACAAGGGCCCGGGCTGCGGCGTGGTGCCCTCCAAGTTCGGCATGAATTTCTGCCAGAAGGTCTCTCCCTTCCTCTTCGAAGATACACCTTTGAAGGACTCCGGTTGTGCTTTTCTTATAAAGCTCTCCGTCGTGGACTTTGTAGGCTTTAGATCGCCGCACTATGCAACGGGCCTCTTTTTTCTCCTCGAGAAGTTCCTGCCTAGTTAGGTAGGCTAGGAATGGTTCTGTCCACGGGGCAATGACTGCCATTATTGTGCGGGCTGACGGTGTTGTTTCGTTGGCGGAGCCACCAACTATGTCAGAGTGTTCAGTGAGGGGCAGTGCAGTTGCGTCCGGGCTATTGTTTCCGGACTCTCCCTCCCATGATACGGATGGCTTGAACAGCCTCTTTAGGAAGATGTTGGGGGGGACGGCATTGCGCTTGGCGCTGATGCATGCCAACACGTCAGCTGCCTGGTTATTCTCCCGGGCTATGTGATGAAATTCGAGCCCCTCAAACCGAGTTTACATCTTTAAGACGGTGTTGCGGTAAGCTGCCATTTTTGGATCCTTGGCGCCAAAGACTCCATTTATTTGGGATATTGCGAGGTTTGAATCCCCGCGGACCTTTAGGCGCTGAATGCCCATGGAGACTGCCATCCGGAGGCCATGTAGAAGGGCCTCGTATTCGGCTGCGTTGTTGGAATCTGTGTACATTATCTGAAGTACGTATTGGACTGTGTCTCCGGTTGGGGACGTCAGAACGATGCCAGCCCCCAGGCCCGCCAACATTTTGGAGCCGTCAAAGTGCATGATACAGTTGGAGTATGCACCATACTCTTTAGGGAGCTCGGCTTCAGTCCATTCGGCGATGAAGTCGTCCAAAACCTGCGACTTAATAGCTCGCCTTGGCTTGTAAGTTATGTCGAACAGGAGGAGCTCGATGGCCCATTTGGCAATCCGGCCCATTGCGTCGCGGTTGTTTATAATGTCATTAAGAGGTACTTCGGATGCTACTGTTATTGAACACTCTTGAAAATAGTGTCGCAGCTTCCGGGATGCCATGAACACCGCGTATGCTATCTTTTGATAATGCGGGTACCATGACTTGCATGGAGTTAGGACAGTGGACACATAGTAAACTGGTTTTTGGAGAGGGAACTTGTGTTCGTCCGCTTCTCATTCGACGACGAGCACCGCGCTTACAACTTGATGGGTTGCCGCGATGTATAATAGCATTGGTTCGCCCGTGTTGGGCGCGGCCAGGACCGGATTGGTTGCCAGTATGGCTTTTATTTCTTCGAGTCCGGCCGTGGCGACATCCGTCCACTCGAAGTGTTCGGAGCGCCGCAGGAGGCGATAGAGGGGTAATGCCTTTTCTCCTAAGCGGGAGATAAAGCGGCTTAGAGCCGCCATGCATCCTATCAATTTTTGTATTTGTTTGAGGTCTTTGTTGGAAATATGCCCTAGAGGAAATAATAAAAGGATTATTATTATATTTCCTTGTTCATGATAATTGTCTTTTATTCATGCTATAATTATTTTATCCGGAAATCGTAATACACGTGTGAATACTTAGACCAAATATGTCCCTAGTAAGCCTCTAGTTGACTAGCTCGTGGGTCAACAGATAGTCATGGTTTCCTGACTATGGACATTAGATGTCGTTGACAACGGGATCACATCATTGGGAGAATGATGTGATGGACAAGACCCAATCCTAAGCATAGCACAAGATCGTGTAGTTCGTTTTGCTAAAGCTTTTCCAATGTCAAGTATCTCTTCCTTAGACCATGAGATCGTGTAACTCCCGGATACCGTAGGAGTGCTTTGGGTGTACCAAACGTCACAATGTAACTGGGTGACTATAAAGGTGCACTACAGGTATCTCCAAAAGTGTCTGTTGGGTTGACACGGATCGAGACTAGGATTTGTCACTCCGTATGACGGAGAGGTATCTCTGGGCCCACTCGGTAATGCATCATCATAATGAGCTCAAAGTGACCAAGTGTTTGGTCACGGATCATGCATTACGGTACGAGTAAAGTGACTTGCCGGTAATGAGACTGAACGAGGTATTGGGATACCGACGATCGAGTCTCGGGCATGTAACGTACCGATTGACAAAGGGAATTGTATACGGGATTGATTGAATCCTCGACATCGTGGTTCATCCGATGAGATCATCGAGGAGCATGTGGGAGCCAACATGGGTATCTAGATCCCGCTGTTGGTTATTGACCGGAGAGCCATCTCGGTCATGTCTGCATGTCTCCCGAACCCGTAGGGTCTACACACCTAAGGTTCGGTGACGCTAGGGTTATTAGGAAGACTTGTATGTGATTACCGAATGTTGTTCGGAGTCCCGGATGAGATCCCGGACGTCACGAGGAGTTTTGGAATGGTCCGGAGTTGAAGATTTATATATGGGAAGTTGTCATTTGGACACCGGAAAGTTTCGGGGGCATATCGGTATTGTAGCGGGGCCACCGGAGGGGTTCCGGGGGTCCACCGGGAGGGGCCACCCCTCTCGGAGGGCCTCATGGGCCGCAAGGGGCAGGTAACCAGCCCCTGGAGGGCTGGGCACCCCCCTTGGGCCCATGCGCCTAGGGTTGGGGGGGAACCCTAGTGGGGGCTCCCCCCTTGCTTGGGGGGCAAGCCCCCCTCCCTGGCCGCCCCCCCTCTAGATCTCATCTAGAGGGGGCCGGCCCCCTTCCCCCTTCCCCTATAAATAGAGGGGCGAGGGGAGGGCTGAACACCTGATCCAAGGCGCAGCCCCTCCCCTCCCCAACACCTCTCCTCCTCCGTTGAGTGCTTGGCGAAGCCCTATCGGAGTACTGCCTCTCCACCATCATCACGCCGTCGTGCTGCTGCTGGAGCCTTCTTCGTCAACCTGTCCTTTCCCCTTGCTGGATCAAGAAGGAGGAGACGTCGTCCGCTCCGTACGTGTGTTGAACGCGGAGGTGCTGTCCGTTCAGCACTTGGTCATCGGTGATTTGGATCACGGCGAGTACGACTCCATCATCCCCGTTCCCTTGAATGCTTCCGCACGCGATCTACAAAGTGTTATGTAGATGCAATCTCTCTCCCATGACTCGTTGCTTAGATGAACTCATAGATGGATCTTGGTGAAACCGTAGGAAAATTTTTAATTTTCTGCAACGTTCCCCAACAGTGGCATCATGAGCTAGGTCTATGTGTAGTTATCTATTGCACGAGTAGAACACAATTTTGTTGTGGGTGTAGATCTTGTCAACTTGCTTGCCGCTACTAGTCTTTTCTTGCTTCAACGGTATTGTGGGATGAAGCGGCCCGGACCGACCTTACACGTACTCTTACGTGAGACAGGTTCCACCGACTGACATGCACTAGTTGCATAAGGTGGCTAGCGGGTGTCTGTCTCTCCTACTTTAGTTGGAGCGGATTAGATGAAAAGGGTCCTTATGAAGGGTAAATAGAAGTTGACAAAATCACGTTGTGGTTATTCGTAGGTAAGAAAACGTTCTTGCTAGAACCCAATTGCAGCCATGTAAAAGATGCAACAACAATTAGAGGACATCTAACTTGTTTTTGCAGCAATTGTCATGTGATGTGATATGGCCAGAAGTTGTGATGAATGATGAATGATATATTGTGATGTATGAGATCATGTTCATGTAATAGGAATCACGACTTGCATGTCGATGAGTATGACAACCGGCAGGGGCCATAGGAGTTGTTTTTATTTTTTGTATGACCTGCGTGTCATTGAAGAATGCCATGTAAATTACTTTACTTTATTGCTAAAAGCATTAGCCATAGAAGTAGAAGTAGTCGTTGGCGTGACAAATTCATGAAGACACGATGATGGAGATCATGATGATGGAGATCATGGTGTCATGCCGGTGACGAAGATGATCATGGAGCCCCGAAGATGGAGATCAAAGGAGCTATATGATATTGGCCATATCATGTCACTATTATATAATTGCATGTGATGTTTATTATGTTTTATGCATCTTGTTTACTTAGAACAATGGTAGTAAATAAGATGATCCCTTATAATAATTTCAAGAAAGTGTTCCCCCTAACTGTGCGCCATTGCTAAAGTTCGTCGTTTCGAAGCACCACGTGATGATCGGGTGTGATAGATCCTTACGTTCACAAACAACGGGTGTAAGACAGTTTTACACATGCAGAAACACTTAGGGTTAACTTGACGAGCCTAGCATGTACAGACATGGCCTCGGAACACAAGAGACCGAAAGGTCGAACATGAGTCGTATGGAAGATGTGATCAACATGGAGATGTTCACCGATGATGACTAGTCCGTCTCACGTGATGATCGGACACGACCTAGTCGACTCGGATCGTGTAACACTTAGATGACTAGAGGGACGTCAATCTAAGTGGGAGTTCATTAAATAATTTGATTAGATGAACTTAATTATCATGAACTTAGTCTAAAGTCTTTGCAAAATATGTCTTGTAGATCAAATGGCCAACGCTCATGTCAACATGAACTTCAGTGCGTTCCTAGAGAAAACCAAGCTGAAAGATGATGGCAGCAACTATTCGGACTGGGTCCGGAACCTAAGGATCATCCTCATAACAGCCTAGATGCACCGCTAGGTGAAGCACCCATCCCAGAGAACCAAGACGTTATGAACACTTGGCAATCACGTGCTGATGATTACTCCCTCGTTCAGTGCGGCATGCTTTACAGCTTAGAACCGGGGCTCCGACACGGAGCATATGAGATGTTTGAGGAGCTGAAAATGGTTTTTCAAGCTCATGCCCGGGTCGAGAGATATGAAGTCTCCGACAAGTTCTATAGTTGTAAGATGGAGGAAAACAGTTCTGTCAGTGAGCACATACTCAAAATGTCTGGGTTGCACAACCGCCTGTCCCAGCTGGAGATCAACCTCCCGGACGAGGCGGTCATTGACAGAATCCTTCAGTCGCTCCCATCGAGCTACAAGAGCTTTGTGTTGAACTACAATATGCAGGGGATGGTGAAGACCATTCCTGAAGTATTTTCAATGCTGAAGTCAACAGAGGTTGAAATCAAGAAAAAACATCAAGTGTTGATGGTCAATAAGACCACTAAGTTCAAGAAGGGCAAGGGTAAGAAGAACTTCAAGAAGGACGGCAAAGATGTTGCCGCGCCCGGTAAGCCAGTTGCCGGGAAGAAATCAAAGAATGGACCCAAGCCTGAGACTGAGTGCTTTTATTGCAAAGGGAACGGTCACTGAAAGCGGAACTGCCCCAAATACTTAGCGGACAAGAAGGCCGGCAACACTAAAGGTATATTTTATATACATGTAATTGATGTGTACCTTACCAGTACTCGTAGTAACTCTTGGGTATTTGATACCGGTGCCGTTGCTCGTATTTGTAACTCACAGCAGGAGCTGCGAAATAAGCGGAGACTAGCGAAGGACGAGGTGATGATGCGCGTCTGGAATGGTTCAAAGGTCGATGTGATCGCCGTCGGCACGCTACCTCTACATTTACCTACGGGATTAGTTTTAAACCTCAATAATTGTTATTTAGTGCCAAGTTTGAGCATGAACATTGTATCTGGATCTCCTTTGATGCGAGATGGCTACTCATTTAAATCCGAGAATAATGGTTGTTCTATTTATATGAGAGATATGTTTTATGGTCATGCCCCGATGGTCAATGGTTTATTCTTACTGAATCTCGAACGTAATGTTACACATATTCATAGTGTGAATACCAAAAGATGTAAAGTTGATAACGATAGTCCCACATACTTGTGGCACTGCCGCCTTGGTCACATAGGAGTCAAGCGCATGAAGAAGCTCCATACCGATGGACTTTTAGAGTCTCTCGATTATGAATCATTTGACACGTGCGAACCATGCCTAATGGGTAAAATGACCAAGACTCTGTTCTCCGGAACAATGGAGCGAGCAACCAACTTATTGGAAATCATATATACCGATGTGTGCGGTCCAATGAGCGTTGAGGCTCGCGGAGGATATCGTTATGTTCTCACTCTCACTGATGACTTGAGTAGATATGGGTATGTCTACTTGATGAAACACAAGTCTCAGACCTTTGAAAAGTTCAAGGAATTTCAGAATGAGGTAGAGAATCAACGTGATCGAAAGATAAAGTTCCTACGATCAGATCGTGGAGGAGAATATTTAAGTCACGAATTTGGTACACACTTAAGGAAATGTGGAATCGTTTCACAACTCATGCTGCCTGGAACACCTTAGCGTAATGGTGTGTCCGAACGTCGTAATCACACTCGATTGGATATGGTGCGATCTATGATGTCTCTTACCGATTTACCACTGTCATTTTGGAGATACGCTCTAGAGACAGCTACATTCACTTTAAATAGGGCACCATCTAAATCCGTTGAGACGACACCGTATGAATTATGGTTTGGGAAGAAACCTAAGCTGTCGTTTCTAAAAGTTTGGGGATGCGATGCTTATGTCAAGAAACTTCAACCTGAAAAGCTCGAACCCAAGTCGGAAAAATGCGTCTTCATAGGATACCCTAAGGAAACCATTGGGTATACCTTCTACCTTAGATTTGAAGGCAAGATCTTTGTTGCCACGAACGGATCCTTTCTGGAAAAAGAGTTTCTCTCGAAAGGAGTAAGTGGGAGGAAAGTAGAACTCGATGAAGTACTACCTCTTGAACCGGAAAGTAGTGCAGCTCAGGAAAGTGTTCCTGTGGTGCCTACACCGACTGGAGAGGAAATTAATGATGATGATCAAGGTACTTCGGATCAAGTTGCTACTGAACTTCGTAGGTCCACGAGGACACGTTCCACACCAGAGTGGTATGGCAACCCTGTCCTGGAAATCATGTTGTTAGACAACGGTGAACCTTTGAACTATGAAGAAGTGATGGCGGGCCCAGATTCCAAGAAATGGCTAGAAGCCATGCAATCCGAGATAGAATCCATGTATGAAAACAAAGTATGGACTTTGACTGACTTGGCCGATGATCGGCGAGCGATAGAAAACAAATTGATCTTTAAGAAGAAGACGGACGCGGATGGTAATGTCACCATCTATAAAGCTCGACTAGTCGCTAAGGGTTATTGGCAAGTTCAAGGGATTGACTACGATGAGACTTTCTCTCCCGTAGCGAAGCTTAAGTCCGTCTGAATCATGTTAGCAATTGCCACATACTATGATTATGAGATATGGCAGATGGACGTCAAAACGGCATTCCTTAACGGATATCTTAAGGAAGAGCTGTATATGATGCAGCGGGAAGGTTTTGTCGATCCTAAGAATGCTAACAAAGTATGCAGGCTCCAGCGATCCATTTATGGCCTCGTGCAAGCATCTCGGAGTTGGGACATTCGCTTTGGTGAGATGATCAAAGCGTCTGGGTTTATGCAGACTTATGGAGAAGCCTGCGTTTACAAGAAAGTGAGTGGGAGCTCTGTAGCATTTCTCATATTATATGTAGATGACATACTTTTGATGGGAAATGATATAGCATTCTTGGACAGCATTAAGGCCTACTTGAATAAGTGTTTTTCAATGAAGGACCCTGGAGAAGCTGCTTACATATTAGGCATCAAGATCTATAGGGATAGACTGAGACGCCTCATAGGTCTTTCACAAAGCACATACCTTGATAAGATTTTGAAGAAGTTGAAAATGGATCAGTCCAAGAAAGGGTTCTTGCCTGTACTGCAAGGTGTGAGATTGAGCTCGGCTCAATGCCCGACCACGACAAAAGATAAAGAAGAGATGAGTGTCATCCACTATGCCTCAGCCATAGGATCTATTATGTATGCCATGCTGTGTACCAGACCTGATGTAAACCTTGTCGTATGTTTGGTAGGAAGGTACCAAAGTAATCCCGGCAAGGAACACTGGACAACGGTCAAGAATATCCTGAAGTACCTGAAAAGGACAAAGGACATGTTTCTCGTTTATGGAGGTGACGAAGAGCTCGTCGTAAAGGGTTACGTCGACGCTAGCTTCGACACAGATCTGGATGACTCTAAGTCACAAACCGGATACGTGTATATGTTGAATGGTGGGGCAGTAAGCTGGTGCAGCTGCAAGCAGAGCGTCGTGGCGGGATCTACATGTGAAGCGGAGTACATGGCAGCCTAGGAGGCAGCGCATGAAGCAATTTGGGTGAAGGAGTTCATCACCAACCTAGGAGTCATACCCAATGCGTCGGGGCCGATCAAACTCTTCTGTGACAACACTGGAGCTACTGCCCTTGCCAAGGAGCCCAGGTTTCACAAGAAGACCAGGAACATCAAGCGTCGTTTCAACTCCATCCGTGAAAATGTTCAAGATGGAGACATAGATATTTGCAAAGTACATACGGATCTGAATGTCGCTGATCCGTTGACTAAACCTCTTTCGCGAGCAAAATATGATCAACACCAGAACTCTATGGGTGTTCGATTCATCACAATGTAACTAGATTATTGACTGTAGTGCAAGTGGGAGACTGTTGGAAATATGCCCTAGAGGCAATAATAAAAGGATTATTATTATATTTCCTTGTTCATGATAATTGTCTTTTATCCATGCTATAATTGTATTATCCGGAAATCGTAATACACGTGTGAATACTTAGACCAAATACGTCCCTAGTAAGCCTCTAGTTGACTAGCTCGTGGGTCAACAGATAGTCATGGTTTCCTGACTATGGACATTAGATGTCGTTGACAACGGGATCACATCATTGGGAGAATGATGTGATGGACAAGACCCAATCCTAAGCATAGCACAAGATCGTGTAGTTCGTTTTGCTAGAGCTTTTCCAATGTCAAGTATCTCTTCCTTAGACCAGGAGATCGTGTAACTCCCGGATACTGTAGGAGTGCTTTGGTTGTACCAAACGTCACAATGTAACTGGGTGACTATAAAGGTGCAGTACAGGTATCTCCGAAAGTGTCTGTTGGGTTGACACGGATCGAGACTGGGATTTGTCACTGCGTATGACGGAGAGGTATCTCTGGGCCCACTCGGTAATGCATCATCATATTGAGCTCAAAGTGACCAAGTGTTTGGTCATGGGATCATGCATTACGGTACGAGTAAAGTGACTTGCCGGTAACGACACTGAACGAGGTATTGGGATACCGACGATCGAGTCTCGGGCATGTAACGTACCGATTGACAAAGGGAATTGTATACGGGGTTGATTGAATCCTCAACATCGTGGTTCATCCGATGAGATCATCGAGGAGCATGTGGGATCCAACATGGGTATCCAGATCCCGCTGTTGGTTATTGACTGGAGAGCCATCTCGGTCATGTCTGCATGTCTCCCGAACCCGTAGGGTCTACACACTTAAGGTTCGGTGACGCTAGGGTTATTAGGAAGACTTGTATGTGATTACCGAATGTTGTTCGGAGTCCCGGAATGGTTCGGAGGTGAAGATTTATATATGGGAAGTTGTCATTTGGACACCGGAAAGTTTCGGGGGCATATCGGTATTGTACCGGGGCCACCGGAGGGGTTCCGGGGGTCCACCGGGAGGGGCCATCCCTCTCGGAGGGCCTCATGGGCCGCAAGGGACAGGGAACCAGCCCCTGGAGGGCTGGGCGCCCCCCTGGGCTCATGCGCCTAGGATTGGGGGGGACCCTAGTGGGGGCGCCCCCCTTGCTTGGGGGGCAAGCCCCCCTCCCTGGCCGCCGCCCCCCCTCTAGATGTCATCTAGAGGGGGGCGGCCCCCTTCCCCCTTCCCCTATAAATAGAGGGGCGAGGGGAGGGCTGAACACCTGATCCAAGGCGCAGCCCCTCCCCTCCCCAGAACCTCTCCTCCTCCGTTGAGTGCTTGGCGAAGCCCTGTCGGAGTACTGCCTCTCCACCATCATCACGCCGTCGTGCTGCTGCTGGAGCCTTCTTCCTCAACCTCTCCTTTCCCCTTGCTGGATCAAGAAGGAGGAGACGTCGTCCGCTCCGTACGTGTGTTGAACGCGGAGGTGCTGTCCGTTCAGCACTTGGTCATCGATGATTTGGATCACGGCGAGTACGACTCCATCATCCCCGTTCCCTTGAACGCTTCCGCACGCGATCTACAAAGTGGTATGTAGATGCAATCTATCTCCCATGACTCGTTGCTTAGATGAACTTATAGATGGATCTTGGTGAAACCGTAGGAAATTTTTTAATTTTCCGCAACGTTCCCCAACAGTCTTTTGGGGTATCCAATTGTGACAGAGCTCGGATCTTGGCTGGGTTTGCTTCAATTCCTCTACCGGATACGATGAAGCCCAAGAGCTTTCCGGCTGGTACGCCGAAAACGCATTTTTCCGGGTTGAGCTTAATGTCATATGTTCGGAGATTGTCGAACGTGAGCCTCAAGTTGTCTACTAGAGTATCGGCGTGTTTTGTTTTGAGGACCACGTCATCTACGTATGCTTCAACTGTTTTGCCGATCTGGTTGGCCAGACATGTCTGAATCATGCGCTGATATGTTGCGCCGGCGTTTTTTAGCCCGAAGGGCATCATGTTGAAGCAGAATGCGCTGTATGGGGTGATGAATGCCGTTGCGGCTTGGTCTGACTCTGCCATCTTGATTTGGTGGTAGCCAGAGTATGCATCGAGGAAACACAATGAGTCATGTCCTGCGGTAGCGTCGATGATTTGATCAATTCGGGGGAGCGGGAAAGGATCCTTTGGGCAGGCCTTATTTAGGTCTTTGAAATCGACACATAGGCGCCAGGATTTGTCCTTCTTTGGTACCATCACCAGGTTTGCTAGCCAGTCCGGTTGTTTTATATCTCTGATGAATCCGGCTTCCAGTAGTTTTGCTAGCTCTTCTCCCATGGCTTGTGAGGGAGTCCCGGACTAGGGGGTGTCCGAATAGCCGAACTACCATCATCGGCCGGACTCCAAGACTATGAAGATACAAGATTGAAGACTTTGTCCCATGTCCAGATGGGACTTTCCTTGGCATGGAAGGCAAGCTTGGCGATACGGATATGTAGATCTCCTACCATTGTAACCGACTCTGTGTAACCCTAGCCCTCTCCGGTGTCTATATAAACCGGATGGCTTTAGTCCATAGGACGAACAACAATCATACCATAGGCTAGCTTCTAGGGTTTAGCCTCCTTGATCTCGTGGTAGATCTACTCTTGTAACCCACATCATCAATATTAATCAAGCAGGACGTAGGGTTTTACCTCCATCAAGAGGGCCCGAACCTGGGTAAAAACATCGTGTCCCTCGTCTCCTGTTACCATCCGCCTAGACGCAAAGTTCGGGACCCCCTACCCGAGATTCGCCGGTTTTGACACCGACATTGGTGCTTTCATTGAGAGTTCCTCTGTGCCGTCGCGATCAGGAAGGATGCCTTCTCCCGTCTTTAAAGACGCCACCGTCGTCAGGAGAGCTTTGGCCGCCAGCCAAACCGTCCGGCTAGGTGGTTTTCTTATGACCGCCTGTTCGGCCACCGCTCCGACGATGACCTCTCAGGTCATCAAAAGCGATCTTCACGTCAGCCCGGAATTTGCCGAGTAGTTAGATCCGATTGAGCTCTCCTCTGTAAACGAGCTCTTGGATCGCATCGCCGCCCTGGGAGTCGCTACAGACTACGATCAGATTGGTCTTAAACCCGATCTGAGAGAGATTAACTCTCCTCAGGACACCCACCACGTTGTCGTGGTAGAGGAACAATGCGGCAACCCTTCTTCTACATTGAAAACCAACTATGTCCGGATTCCCGATCCCTCCAAGCCGGATTCCCGCGAAGGGACGGACGCTAATCAAATACTGAACTTAGAGTCAGGCATTGGACTAGATTCGTTGGAAAGCATCCAGCAAGGCAAGCTTCCAAATCCGGAAACTTCTTGGCCTTTGAGCCTCAGATCGGGCGGGGTTTCGAACTTGATTCCACCCGCCCACCCAAACATAAGCGATCTATCTCGAATACGGCAAGAGCCCGATGAAACAGTACATCATTACTGGGCCAGATTCCTCCTGGTTATGAACAGGATAAAGGACTGCTGCGAAGAAAGTGCGATTTCAATTTTCTGCAACAATTGCACGGACAAGGGAATCATGAACGCCATAAGTCGTCGCGTAGTTACACGCTTCATCGACCTAGCGACTATCGTACAAAAATACTGTGCGGTAGAGAGTGCCAGGAACACCGAAACTAGGTTTTGGGACAGTCCGGCCTTTACCACAACCCTTGTCCGAAGTAAAAGGGTGCGCCATACTCAAGCACCTAGGTTAAAAACCAAAAAGCAAAGACCCCCTAAAGGGCATGGAACCGTACTAGAGGGCTGGCTCAACGGACCCTTCAAAATCTACAGTACGGAGGGCGCCACTCCAACACATAGCCTTCGAGCATGTTGGATACTACGGCAGGTGGCCAAAAGTGGCGAAGGCTTTTTAGCCCCGGGCAAATAGGCCAGCAGTACCGGTATGGTACTAACAGTCTTCGAGACTTTCGCATCAAATAACATGCGAAAACGAACAATCCGCGGCCTCGCCGAAGTCTACCAAGTAGCAACAGCAAATCCATGGAGTGACACGGCTATCACCTTCAACGCCAGCGACGAACCTAAATTCCGAACAGCTAGAGCACCAGCCGCATTGGTCCTCAGTCCGATAGTGGACGGCTTTCGCCTTACCAAGGTACTCATGGATGGCGGCAGCGGATTAAACCTCATCTATGAGGAAACCCTTCAAAAAATGGATATTGACTGGAGCCGCATCGAGCGAAGCAGCACAACCTTCAGAGGGATAATCCCTAGTCGAGAAGTACGCCGCACAGGAAAAATCACACTAGACTTAGTGTTCGGCTCACCGGACAATTATAGGTCCGAGGAGGTCACGTTCCAAGTGGCCCCATTCGGCAGCGAATATCACGCTTTGTTAGGGCGAGAGGCATTCACAATCTTCCAAGCTATACCCCACTACGGGTACATGAAGCTCAAAATGCCCGGACCCAATGGGATAATCACTCTTGCCAGTGATCCAGATACAGCACTCCGCGCTGAAAATAAGACAGCCGCACTGGCCCAAGAGGCATTGTCCGAAGCCCTAGCGGCAGAGGAACTAACCACTCTGCGCTCCATGGTGGATAGGGACGATGTGATACTCGATAAGAGGTCCAAGTCCACCTCTTTTAAACCAGCAGACGAAATAGTCAAATTTCAGGTCCATCCAACGGACCCCACAAAGACGGCCTCCATTGGGGCACAATTAAGTCCGGATGTCGAAGCCGCACTACGAGATCCTTCGGGAAAATTGGGAAATTTTTGCCTGGCACCCCTCAGACATGCCAGGAATCCCACGCAGGCTGGCAGAGCACGGCCTAAACATCCTAAAAGGATTCAAGCCGGTCAAACAAGCTCTTCGGCGATTTTCCGAACCCAAAAGACAGGCAATGGGAGAAGAGCTAGCCAAACTCTTAGAAGCCGGATTCATTAGAGATATAAAACATCCGGACTGGCTAGCCAATCTAGTAATGGTACCAAAAATGGACAAATCCTGGCGCCTCTGCGTCGATTTTAAAGACCTTAACAAGGCCTGTCCAAAGGACCCTTTCCCCCTCCCTCGCATCGACCAAATCATCAATGCTACCGTAGGGCGCGATTCATTATGCTTCCTTGACGCATACTCCGGATACCATCAAATCAAGATGGCGGAGAAAGACCAGGCCGCAACGGCATTCATTACTCCATATGGGCCATTCTGCTTCAACACAATGCCCTTCGGACTCAAAAACGCCGGCGCACCTTATCAACGCATGATTCAAACATGTCTGGCTACCCAGATAGGCAAAACAGTAGAGGCATACGTAGACGATGTGGTCGTCAAGACCAAACACGTCGAAACTCTAGTAGAAGACTTGAGGGTGACATTCGACAACCTCCGAGCATATGACATTAAGCTCAATCCGGAAAAATGCGTCTTCGGCGTACCAGCCGGAAAGCTCTTGGGCTTCATCGTATCCGGTAGAGGAATTGAAGCAAACCCGGCCAAAATCCGAGCTCTGTTACAATTGGATATTCCAAAAGACCTCAAGCAAATACAAAAACTAATCGGATGCGTAGCGGCCTTAAGTCACTTCATCTCCCGTTTGGAAGAAAAGGCTCTGCCCCTCTACCGCCTCCTCCGGCACACCGAACATTTCGAATGGACGGATGCTGCCACAGCCGGAGTCGAAGAAATAAAGGCCATACTGGCAACAAATCCGGTCCTGGCCGCGCCCAACCTGGGCGAACCTATGTTGTTATATATCGCAGCAACACATCAAGTTGTCGGTGCGGTACTCGTCGTCGAGCGAGAGACAGAAGGGCACAGATTCCCTCTTCAAAAACCAGTGTACTACGTATCCACTTTTCTAACTCCATGCAAGTCCCGGTACCCACATTATCAAAAGATAGCATATGTGGTGTTCATGGCATCCCGGAAGCTGCGACACTACTTTCAAGAGTGTTCCATAACGGTGGCCTCCGAAGTACCTCTCAACGATATTATAAACAATCACGACGCAACGGGCAGGATTGCAAAATGGGCTATTGAGCTCTTACCATTTGACATAACCTATAAACCACGGCGAGCTATAAAGTCGCAGATTCTGGCCGACTTCGTCGCCGAATGGACCGAAGCCGAACTCCCTAAAGAGTACGTCGCATATTCCAATTGGACCATGCATTTCGACGGATCCAAAATGCTGGCTGGCTTGGGGGCTGGCATCGTCCTGACGTCCCCAACTGGAGACACAATCCAATACGTACTTCAAATAATGTACATGGACTCCAATAACACAGCTGAATACGAGGCCCTTCTACATGGCCTCCGGATGGCAATCTCCATGGGCATTCAACGCCTAGAGGTGCACGGGGATTCAAACCTCGCAATATCCCAAGTAAATGGAGACTTTGATGCCAAAGATCCAAAAATGGCAGCTTACCGCAACGCCGTCCTAAAAATGTCAGCTCGGTTCGAAGGACTCGAATTCCACCATGTAGCCCGGGATAATAACCAGGAAGCAGACGTGTTAGCACGCATCGGCGTGAAACGAGACGCCGTCCCTCCAAACATCTTCCTGGAACGGCTCTTCAAGCCATCTGTGTTATGGGAAGAGGAGTCCGGAAATAACAATCCGGAGCCAGCTGTATCACCGAACTCAGACCATTCTGACACAACCGGCGGCTCAGCCAATGAAATAACACCTTCAGCTCACGAAATAATGGCAGTAATTGCCCCGTGGACAGAACCATTCCTAGCCTACCTAATTCGGCAGGAACTTCCCGAAGACCAAAATGAGGCCCGCTGCATAGTTCGGCGATCTAAAGCCTACAAGGTCCATGAGGGAGAACTTTATAAGAAAAGCACAACCGGAGTCCTTCAAAGGTGTATCTCCGAAGAGGAGGGGCGGAATCTCCTGGCTGAAATTCACGCCGGACTCGGTGGGCACCACGCTACAGCCTGGGCACTCGTAGGAAAGGCCTTCCGTACAAGATTTTATTGGCCGACAGCTCGGGCAGATGCTCAGGACTTAGTCCAACGATGCGTCGGTTGCCAGCTCTTTGCTAATCAGAGCCACATGCCACCCACCACCCTCAAAACTATACCCATTACCTGGCCGTTCGCGGTCTGGGGGTTTGACATGGTTGGACCCCTTAAAGGGGGAACCCACAAGCACAAATACTTATTGGTCATGGTGGACAAATTCACCAAATGGATTGAGGCCAAGCCGGTTAAAACGGCAGAATCCGGACCGGTGATAGACTTCCTATCCGGGGTAGTACACCGTTTTGGCGTCCCCCATAGCATCATCACTGATAACGACACGAACTTCACTGCCGACGAGGTTAAACTCTGGTGCAAAAACATGGGCATCAAGCTCGATTGCGCTTCAGTCTATCACCCCCAAACTAACGTTCAAGTCGAGCGAGCAAATGGTCTAGTCATGAGCGGCATCAAACCCAGACTAGTGCGGTCCCTCAAGGAATCTAACACGCACTGGGTAGAGGAGCTCGACTCCGTACTCTGGGGGCTGCGGACCACGCCAAACCGAACTACTGGATTCACAACATTTTTCATGGTGTATGGCGCAGAGGCAGTTCTGCCTTGCGATATAATTCATGACTCACCTCGTGTGCGCATGTATGAAGTAAGAGAAGCCGAGTTGGATCGGCAGGACAGTTTGGTTGCCTTAGAGGAGGAGCGGGACGTGGCAAAGGCTCGTTCCGCATTCTATCAGCAGCAGGCTCAAAGATATCAAAGCAGAGAAGTACGGGCCAAAACTTACAATGTCGGCGAACTCGTTCTACGCCTGCCGGACAAGAAAAAGGACAAACTGAAGCCCAAGTGGGAATGTCCCTTCATCATCGACCAAGTCCTGACCGGTGGAGCATACCGTCTACGTAAAGCATCTGACAACCGACTCGAGCCGAACCCATGGAACACAGCCCCTCTCCGAAGATTCTACGCCTAAACACCGGACTCAGAGTTCGTCTCACTCCCCCGTCCACATTTTTATATTTTCTACTGTCTCTTGTCCCCCTCCTTCTTCCCATCTTTTTTTCAATACCTTTTATAGGCTGATTTGCGCTTTGTTCGCACACACTTGATGTGCTCCTCGCACTCATTGTACCTGGGGGCTTCTTTACCAGAAGCTTATTAATATGGGCTTCACGCCCAATACATGTGTCATACTTCCGCATGTACCTTTTATTCACCATTATATGCATCGATATGACTTAAGTTTTGGCCAAGCTGGGTTGCCTAGCTCCTGTGCTTACCCCTACGTTCCCGATTGTTCGGCTAGGAGGTGAAGGGAGCACCTCTGCGATTGTTACTGCCGGGTCAGCCGGATGTGTACCTCAGACTGGCTGAAGCCGAAAGCTAGCGTTCTTAAGAGAATATTCGGTCGGTGACTTGAAAGATGATTTATTACTTACTTATTTATAAGCCCCCAGATGATTTTTCTGCTATTTTTGCAGTCCGGCATTGCACCTTAGGGCATGCCTCCCAGGGAAAGGAACCCTTTACGGAACTATTCTCCCTGGAAGATGTTTCTTACTAACCATGTAATATAACATAACTAGTTGGGCACTTGTCTGATAAAGCAATTATGACCCCGACGCCTTGTCTCCATGCATGCCCCGGTTCTTTTATAACCGTAAGGGTATTCGGACACACTCCGGACTGTTGGGTCCCGAGGTTGAAGCGAAACGGTCCGCAAAGACAAACGATCTACAATCCGGCTAGAAGGCATCTTACATGTCATTTCAAATTACATCATCAAACCGACTGATTGTACTCCTCCTCAATCCCATCTAACAGGCTGTCTAATTTACAGTCCTGTTGGGAATATTTCGCGGCCAGTTCTACTTGGCCATACATCAAGCTCACAGGGATCTCCTTCCCATCATGCCCCGCAGGTCCGACCTCGGCCATGTGGTTTGGGTCAGCCTTCGGGTAGCGCGTCTTCAACATGGCCCAGGCCTCCCTGGCGCACTGACGGCAGGCCGATATCTTCCACAAACGGAGGCGTCGCCGTGCTCCCTGGAGCTTCTCAGCAAGCTCACCAAGGCCCTCGGGTAGGGAGACGGATGGCCATAAAGCCTGAACAACGCCACTCATCGCCTGCCGAACACGTTCGAACAATTGCGCCAGCTCGGGAAGTTGGTCACCTGTTGACCCAGGCATTTCCTCTGCAGGGCGACTTGTGAGCACACCTAAAGACATATTTCTGTCAAACGACTTCCTCGCCGAATTCTTCTTTTCAAAGGAATTTGCTCAAGCACTTACTACAAATGCCGCGACGAAGTCGCTGATTCTCCTTCAAGGAGCCAGACAGCTGGGCCCGAACACCTTTCAGCTCTTCTCCTAGCTGGGAGTGGGAATCTTGGAGCTTGTTTCTCTCCTGCTGCACCTTCATAAGCACCCTCTCGCTAGCCTTTAACTGACGCTGTAGCTGTTGCTTGTCCGGATCTAGTCCGGCGCCCTTTGCAATATTATTGTCAGCTTCACGCCGCACTTTGTTAATTAATTATCTTTTCAAAGTACGTCTTACCAGCGGGGGTCTCTGTGGCTCCCCCTGTGGCGGCCAGTGCGGCCTCAAGTTGGGCCTTACACTCTTGGAGCTCCTGGGACAGATGGGTATTCTTCGCCGTAAGATCCTGCATAAAAATTGTTCCTTAAATTAGTTATTTTAACCATTTTATGTCTCGGGGGCTACTGGCATATATAACTATTAAAATTACTTACACGTATGTCTTTCACATACTGCTCCGTGGCTCTGGTTAACCCATCTTGAGCGGCACGGAGGTGCGCGTTTCTCGCATCAAAGGCATTTAACGCCTCCGGGGAGAAACACGCGTCACGAAGAACTGTCCGGCGACACCTGTGATTCATGGTGCTCTCCACCTCAGACCGGGTGGCGGACAGCCTGTCGGCATCCTCCGTCGGAGGAGCGTCCGACTCATGCCTCTTATTCGCCTCCCCTTCCGGGACATGCGTTGGAGCATGGCTAGCGGAGGCTTGATTGGCAACCTCTCCGGACACTGTCCGGTGAGCGCTCTTTCTGGAAAAGTTATGAGCATTAATATACCTCCGGGGAATCCTTCCCTTAAAAAATAGCGGTGCTCCGTACCGTTGCGGCGACATTTCAGTTCGCGTGGCACTCCTCTTCCGCCTGCTGGGCCGGACTGACCCTTGTTGGCCGGTCGCCGCGGGCTCGACCTCCCGCCGTAAAGGCGCTTCCTGTCGAACACCATTGGTGCACGGTGGTCAGAACTAAGCATTAAAGAAGTAACAGCGCTAGGACTTCGGTCGTACTCACCAGGGAAGCCGGACACAAACCGGGGTAGTCAGCCATGATGGCGACTAAAGCATTATCTATGCTGAGCTGGTGGTACACCCCGTCGATCAGTTCCACCGCTAAGTCCGGATCCTCTTCGGAGGCCGGATCAAGGGACCTTTCTAGGTCTTCGGGTTGTGGGGCTGGGCTTTTTATGCCCTCCACATCCCGACGCAGTTCCTGTGTCAAAATCATACAATAAGACAATTGCCTTTAAAGGCACGGTTCAGATATGCATGCGACCGCTTACCCAGCTCCGAGGGTTGTTCATGGAAAATCCGTTCAGAGGATTCGTGCGGAGGAAGTCCTCCTTCTCCCCCTTGTACAAGCCGGACAGGATCTTCACCAGATCATCGGCCGAGCCAGGTCCCTTGCGGCCATGACGGGTGGCGTCGTCATCTCCATTGAAGTCCCACATGGGGTGGCCCCTATATTGGAGCGGCTGCACCCCACGCATAATGCATGTGGCCATGACTCCGATCATGGTTAATCCGGAATGGGCTAGCAGCCGTATCCGGCCCATCAAGTAATGGACGCTACTATCATCTTCTCGTCGAGGGCTCCGTGGGCGCCAACGTAGGCGTTTCTTCAGGGGAGCGTCGCTGAACTCCGGAAGGCCGATCCGGACTGGATCCGGCAGCGGAGTGTCCTCCATATAAAACCACTCCGAAGGCCAATCTTCGGGCGTCTTCTTCGGGGCTCGGACAGGTATCCGGTCCCAGCGATGCGCCATATTTCGGCTCCGCCCACTTGATATATCGACCCCTCGTAAGAGCAGGGTACGAGGCAAAACAGCCTCTTCCACAGCGCAAAATGGGGCTCAATGCCCAAGAACAGCTCACACAGAGCTACGAAGCCCGTGATGTGCAAAATGGAGGCAGGTGTAAGGTGATGAAGCTGGAGTCCGTAGTACTCCAGGAGCCCCCAGAGAAACGGATGTATAGGAAATCCGAGTCCCCTTATTAAGTAGGAGACGAAGCACACCCGCTCTCCTTTGGAGGGATTGGGGGCGCTCTCCGCCTGCTTCCCACCTTTGTAGGTGGCCAGTCCGGCTCGAACCGGAACCATGAAGGCCGGGGGAAGATATCCCTCTGCTTGGAGCGTCACTAACTCGCTGTGTGGTATTGAGCATCTCCTCCAATCTCTTGGCTTAGGGCTGGGAGCGCGAGAAGAGGAGCCGCGTCGACTGTCCATGTTGGAATGGGTTTGGTGTCAGATGCGCCTCGATGAGTGCTTGCGGAAGGAGGATGATGTGATTTGGATCTGGATCCTCGCCTCTCTTATAGGCAGCTTATTTGCGCAGCTAGGGGGTAAAACATAAAAATACCCTGGCTTTTCGCATTCGTGTGACGCGTGAAAGAAGACCATTATTGGACGCGGAAGCCAAGGAGCGCAGCATTTATGAAGCAACCGAACACTATCCGGCAAACACATGGATCATGAAGAAGAACCAGCCTTGCAAACGCCGAAGACAACATACGCGCCGGATTCGTCATTATTGAAGCCTGGTTCGGGGGCTACTGAGGGAGTCCCAGACTAGGGGGTGTCCGGATAGCCGAACTACCATCATCGGCCGGACTCAAGGACTATGAAGATACAAGATTCAAGACTTCGTCCCGTGTCCGGATGGGACTTTCCTTGGCGTGGAAGGCAAGCTTGGCGATACGGATATGTAGATCTCCTACCATTGTAACCGACTCTGTGTAACCCTAGCCCTCTCCGGTGTCTATATAAACCAGATGGCTTTAGTCCATAGGACGAACAACAATCATACTATAGGCTAGCTTCTAGGGTTTAGCCTCCTTGATCTCGTGGTAGATCTACTCTTGTAACCCACATCATCAATATTAATCAAGAAGGACGTAGGGTTTTACCTCCATGAAGAGGGCCCGAACCTGGGTAAAAACATCGTGTCCCTTGTCTCCTGTTACCATCCACCTAGACGCACAGTTCGGGACCCCCTACCCGAGATCCGCCGGTTTTGACACCGACAGCTTGTCTCTTGGGTTCGGAGAAACGCCGCAGAGTCTTCTTAATGGGCTTAAACCCTTTTAGGATGTTCAGGCTGTGCTTAGCCAGCCTGCATGGGATTCCTGGCATGTTTGAAGGGTGCCAGGCAAAAATGTCCCAATTTTCCCGCAGGAATTCTCTGAGTGCGGCATCTACATTGGGTTTTAGTTGTGCCCCGATGGAGGCCGTTTTTATGGGGTCCGTTGGATGGACTTGGAATTTGACTATTTCGTCCGCTGGTTTGAAAGAGGTGGACTTGGATCTCTTATCTAATATCACATAGTACATGTCCATCGTGGAGCGCAACGCAGTTAGTTCCTCGGCCGCTAGGGCTTCGGATAATGCCTCCAGGGCCAGTGCGACTGTCTTGTTTTCGGCGCGGAGCGCTGTGTCGGGATCACTTGCAAGAGTGATGATTCCGTTGGGTCCGGGCATTTTGAGCTTCATGTACCCATAATGGGGTATGGCTTGAAAAATTGTAAATGCTTCTCGTCCTAGCAGAGCATGGTATCCGCTGCTGAATGGGGCAACTTGAAATGTGACCTCCTCGGATCTGTAATTATCCGGCGTGCCGAACACCACATCCAGTGTGATTTTACCTGAACAGTACGCTTCCCGGCTTGGTATTATTCCTCTGAAGATGGTGTTGCTTCGCTCAATGCGGCTCCAGTCTATTTCCATTTTTCGCAGGGTTTCCTCGTGGATGAGGTTAAGTCCACCGCCGCCGTCCATGAGTACCTTTGTAAGTCTGAATCCGTCCACTATCGGACTGAGGACCAATGCGGCTGGTGCTCGGGCTGTCCGGAATTTAGGTTCGTCACTGGCATTAAAAGTAATAGCCGTGTCACTCCATGGGTTTATTGTTGCTACTTGGTAGACTTAGGTAAGGTTGCGGAGGGTTCGTTTCCTTGCATTGTTTGATGCGAAGGTCTCGAACACTGTCGATACCGTACTGGCATTTCTGTGGTGGTGTTCTTCGGATTCTGGAGTTATAAGCTCCTCGCCACTTCTGGCCACCTGCCGGAGTATCCAACATGCTCTAAGGCTATGAGTTGGTGTGACTTCCCCTGAACTATGAATTTTACAGGGTCCATTGAGCCATCCCTCCAGTACGGTTACATACCCTATAGAGGGTTTTTGTTTTTTGATGTTTGGCTCAGGTACCTGGCGATAATGCGCCCTTTTGTTTCGGACTCGTGTTGTATTCAGGGCCGGATTGTCCCAGAATTTATCTTCGGTTTTCCGAACGCTTTCTGTCGCACAGTACTTTCGTACTATGGATGTTAAGTCGGCGAAGCGTGTAATTTCGCGGCGACCTATGGTGTTGAGGATTTCGGTGTCCGTGCAGTTGTTATAGAAGAATGAAATTGCTTCTTCCTCATGGCAGTCCTTTATCCTGTTCATAACCAGGAGGAATCTGGCCCAATAGTGGTGTACTGTTTCCCCGGGCACTTGCCGTATTTGGGATAAATCCCTTGTAGTTGGGTGGGCTGGTGGATTTAAATCCGCAACCTTGCCCGATAAAAGATTCAGGGGCCAAGAAGTTTCTGAATTCGGAAGCTTGATTTCTTGAACATTATTCAATGAATCAGGCCTGCTGCCTGACTTTAGGTTCAGGACTTCGGCAACATCCTCCCCTCCATGGGTATCCGGCTTGGAGGGGTCGGGAATCCAGACACATCTGGTCCTTAGAGCGGGCGAAGATGTGCGGCATTGTTCCTCCACCACTTCAACGTCGTGGGTGACCTGGGGATAGTCGATCTCTCTCTGATCGGGTTTAAGCCCAATCTGGCCGTAATCTATAGCGACTCCCAGGGCGGCAATGCGATCTAGGAGCTCATTCAGGGAAGAGAGATCCGTCGGATCTAACTGCTCGGCGAGTTCCGAGCTGATGTGAAGATTACTTTCGATGGCCCAAGAGGTCATCATCGGCACGGCGGCCGAACAGGCGGTCATCAAGAACCTACCTAGCCGGAGAGTTTGGCCGACAGCCAAAGCCCCTTTAGCAACAACGCCGTCTTTAAATACGGGGTGCGGCATCCTTCCTGATGGTGAAGACACAGAGGAACTCTCAATGAAAGCAACAATGTCGGTGTCAAAACCGGCGGATCTCAGGTAGGGGGTCCCGAACTGTGCGTCTAGGCAGATGGTAACAGGAGACAAGGGAC
The DNA here is from genome assembly GCF_002162155.2 of Triticum dicoccoides. Lineage (NCBI taxonomy): Eukaryota > Viridiplantae > Streptophyta > Magnoliopsida > Poales > Poaceae > Triticum > Triticum dicoccoides. The sequence goes on from NC_041393.1 coordinate 76,071,902, forward strand.
ACGATGTTTTTACACAGGTTCGGGCCCTCTTGATGGAGGTAAAACCCTACTCCTGCTTGATTAATATTGATGATATGGGTAGTACAAGAGTGGATCTACCACGAGATCAGAGAGGCTAAACCCTAGAAGCTAGCCTATGGTATGATTGTTGTTCGTCCTACGGACTAAAACTCTCCGGTTTATATAGACACCGGAGAGGGCTAGGGTTACACAGAGTCGGTTACAATGGGAGGAGATCTTCATATCGTATCGCCAAGCTTGCCTTCCATGCCAAGGAAAGTCCCATCCGGACATGGGACAGAGTCTTCAATCTTGTATCTTCGTAGTCCGGGAGTCCGGCCGAAGGTCATAGTCCGGCCATCCGGACACCCCCTAATCCAGGACTCCCTCAGTGACTTTCAGAACAGGATTGATGTACCACTCTGGTGCAGACCGTACTCTGGAAGACCTACGAGGTTTTGTAGTAACTTGATCTGAAGTTTCATGATCATCATCATTAGCTTCCTCACTAATTGGTGTAGGAATCACCGGAACTAATTTATGTGATTAACTACTTTCCAATTCGGGACAAGGTACAATTACCTTATCAAGCTCTACTTTCTTCCCACTCACTTCTTTCGAGAGAAGCTCCTTCTCTAGAAAGGATCCATTCTAGCAATGAATATCTTGCCTTCGGATCTGTGATAGAAGGTGTACCCAACAGTTTCCTTTGGGTATTTTATGAACATGCACTTCTCCGATTTGGGTTCGAGCTTATCAGGTTGAAACTTTTTCACTAAGCATCACAGTCCAAAACTTTAATAAATGAAAACTTTGGTTTCTTGCCAAACCACAGTTCATAAGGCGTCGTCTCAACGGATTTTGATGGTGCCCTATTTAAAGTGAATGCAGCTATCCCTAATGCATAACCCCAAAACGATAGTGGTAAATCGGTAAGAGACATCATAGATTGCACCATATCTAGTAAAGTACGATTACGGCATTCGGACACACCATTACATTGTAGTGTTCTAGGTGGCGTGAGTTGCGAAACTATTCCACATTGTTTCAAATGAATATCAAACTCATAACTCAAATATTCTCCTCCACGATCAGATCGTAGAAACTTTATTTTCTTGTTACGATGATTCTCCACTTCACTCTAAAATTCTTTGAACTTTTCAAATGTTTCAGACTTGTGTTTCATTAAGTAGATATACCCATATCTGCTCAAATCATCTGTGAAGGTCAGAAAATAACGATACCCGCCGCGAGCCTCAACACTCAACGGATCGCATACATTAGTATGTGTTATTTCCTATAAGTCAGTTGCTCGCTCAGTTGTTCCAGAGAACAGAGTCTTAGTCATCTTGCCCATAAGGCACGGTTTGCAAGCATCAAATTATTCATAATCAAGTGATTCCAAAAATCCATCTTTATGGAGTTTCTTCATGCGCTTTACACCGATATGACCCAAACGGCAGTGCCACAAATAAGTTGCACTATCATTATTAACTTTGCATCTTTTGGCATCAATATTATGAATATGTGTATCACTACGATCGAGATCCAACAAACTATTTTCATTGGGTGTGATCGAAGGTTTTATTCATGTAAACAGAACAACAATTATTCTCTGACTTTAAATTAATAACGTATTGTAATAAACATGATCAAGTCATATTCACGCTCAACGCAAACGCCAAATAACATTTATTTAGGTTTAACACTAATCCCAAAATTATAGGGAGTGTGTGATGATGATCATATCAATCTTGGAACTACTTCCAACACTCATCGTCACTTCCCCCTCAACTAGTCTCTCTTTATTCTGTAACTCTTGTTTCGAGTTACTAATCTTAGCAACCGAACAAGTATCAAACACTCAGGGGCTACTATAAACACTAGTAAGGCACACATCAATAACCTGTATATCAAATATACCCTTATTCACTTTGCCATCCTTCTTATCCACCAAATATTCAGGGCATTTCCGCTTCCAGTGACCATTTCCTTTGCAGTGTAAGCACTCAGTTTCAGGCTTTGGTCCAGCTTTGGGCTTCTTCATCGGAGTGACAATTTGCTTGTCATTCTACTTGAAGTTCCCTTTCTTTCCCTTTGCCCTTCTCTTGAAACTAGTGGCCTTGTCAATCATCAACACTTGATGCTCTTTCTTGATTTCTACCTTAATCGATTTCAACATCACGAAGAGCTTGGGAATCGTTTTTGTCATCCCTTGCATACTATAGTTCATCACGAAGTTCTAGTAACTTGGTGATGGTGACTAGAGAACTCTGTCAATCACTATCTTATCTAGAAGATTAACTCCCACTTGATTCAAGGAATTGTAGTACCCAGACAATCTGAGCACATGCTCACTGCTTGAGCTATTCTCCTCCATCTTTTAGCTATAGAACTTGTTGGAGACTTCATATCTCTCAACATGGATATTTGCTTGAAATATTAACTTCAACTCCTGGAACGTCTCATATGGTCAATGACGTTCAAAACATCTTTGAAGTACCGATTCTAAGACGTTAAGCATGGTGCACTAAACTATCAAGTAGTCATCATATTGAGCTAGCCAATCGTTCATAACGTCTGCATCTGCTCCTGAAATAGGTCTGTCACCTAGCGGTGCATCAAGGACATAATTCTTCTGTGCAGCAATGAGGATAAACCTCAGATCACGGATCCAATCCGCATCGTTGCTACTAACATCTTTCAACATATTTTTCTCTAGGAACATATCAAAATAAAAATAGGGAAGCAATAACGCGAGCTATTGATCTACAACATTATTTGCAAAATACTCTCAGGATTAAGTTCATGATAAATTAAAGTTCAATTAATCATATTACTTAAGAACTCCCACTTAGATAGACATCCCTCTAATCATCTAAGTGATCACATGATCCAAATCAACTAAACCATGTCTGATCATCACGTGAGATGGAGTAGTTTTCAATGGTGAACATCACTATGTTGATCATATCTACTATATGATTCACGCTCGACCTTTCGGTCATAGTGTTCCGAGGCCATATCTGTATATGCTAGGCTCGTCAAGTTTAACCTGAGTATTCCGCGTGTGCAACTGTTTTGCACCTATTGTATTTGAACGTAGAGCCTATCACACCCGATCATCACGTGGTGTCTCAGCACGAAGAACTTTTGCAACGGTGCATACTCAGGGAGAACACTTCTTGATAATTAGTGAGAGATCATCTCATAATGCTACCGTCAATCAAAGCAAGATAAGATGCATAAAGGATAAACATCACATGCAATCAATATAAGTGATATGATATGGCCATCATCATCTTGTGCTTGTGATCTCCATCTCCAAAGCACCGTTGTGATCACCATCGTCACCGGCGTGACACCTTGATCTCCATCGTAGCATCGTTGTCATTTCGCCATCTATTGCTTCTACGACTATCACTACCGCTTAGTGATAAAGTAAAGCAATTACAGGGCGCTTGCATTTCATACAATAAAGCGACAATCATATGGCTCCTGCCAGTTGCCGATAACTCGGTTACAAAACATGATCATCTCATACAATAAAATATAGCATCACGCCTTGACCATATCACATCACAACATGCCTTGCAAAAACAAGTTAGACGTCCTCTACTTTGTTGTTGCAAATTTTACGTTGCTGCTACGGGCTGAGCAAGAACCGTTCTTACCTACGCATAAAAACCACAACGATAGTTCGTCAAGTTAGCTATTTCAACCTTCTCCAGGACCGGGCGTAGCCACACTCGGTTCAACTAAAGTTGGAGAAACTGACACCCGCCAGCCACCTGTGTGCAAATCACGTCAGTAGAACCAGTCTCGTGTAAGCGTACGCATAATGTCGGTCCGGGACGCTTCATCCAACAATACCGCCGAACCAAAGTATGACATGCTGGTAAGCAGTATGACTTGTATCGCCCACGACTCACTTGTGTTCTACTCATGCATATAACATCTACGCATAAAACCAGGCTCGGATGCCACTTTTGGGGAACATAGTAATTTCAAAAATTTCCTACGCACACGCAAGATCATGGTGATGCATAGCAATGAGAGGAAAAGTGTTATCCACATACCCTCGTAGACCGAAAGAGGAAGCGTTAGCACAACACGGTTGATGTAGTCGTACGTCTTCACGATCCGACCGATCCAAGTACCGATCGTACGGCACCTCCGAGTTCAGCACACGTTCAGCTCGATGACGTCCCGCGAACTTCGATCCAGCAGAGCTTCACAGGAGAGTTCCGTCAGCACAACGGTGTGATGACGGTGATGATGTTGCTACCGACGGAGGGCTTCGCCTGAGCACCGCTACGATATGACCGATGTGGAATATGGTGGAGGGGGGCACCGCACACGGCTCGGAGAGATCAACAGATCAACTTGTGTGTCTAGAGGTGCCCCCTGACCCCGTATATAAAGGAGCAAGGGGAGGGGGCCGGCGGCCTCATAGGGTGTGCCCCAAGGGGGGGGGCGGGAATCCTACTCCTACTAGGAGTAGGTTCCCCTTTTCCTAGTCCAACTAGGAGGGGAAGGAAAAAGGAGGAGGGGAGAAGGAAAGAGGGGGCCGACCCCCAACACCCTAAACCAATTCGGTTTGGACTAGGGGGGCGCACCCCACACTTCCTTGCTGCCCTCTATTTCCACTAAGGCTCATGAAGGCACATTGACCCTCCCGGCGAATTCCTGTAACTCTCCGGTACTCCGAAAAATACCCGAATCACTCGGAACCTTTCCGGTGTCCGAATATAGTCGTCCAATATATCTATCTTTACGTCTCGACCATTTCGAGACTCCTCGTCATGTCCCTGATCTCATCCGGGACTCCGAACTACCTTCGGTACATCAAAACACATTACTCATAATATAAATCGTCACCGAACTTTAAGCGTGCGGACCCTACGGGTTCGAGAACTATGTTGAGATGACCGAGACACGTTTCTGGTCAACAACCAATAGCGGAACCTAGATGCTCATATTGGTTCCCACATAATCTACGAAGATCTTTATCGGTCAAACCGCATAACAACATACATTGTTCCTTTTGTCATCGGTATGTTACTTGCCCGATATTCGATCGTCGGTATCTCAATACCTAGTTCAATCTCGTTAACGACAAGTCTCTTTACTCGTTATGTAATGCATCATCCCGCAACTAACTCATTAGTCACATTGCTTGCAAGGCTTATAGTGATGTGCATTACCGAGAGGGCCCAGAGATACCTCTCCGACAATCGGAGTGACAAATCCTAATCTCGAAATACGCCAACTCAACATGTACCTTCGGTCACGCATGTAGAGCTCCTTTATAATCACCCAGTTATGTTGTGACATTTGGTAGCACACAAAGTGTTCCTCCGGTAAATGGGAGTTGCATAATCTCATAGTCATAGGAACATGTATAAGTCATGAAGAAAGCAATAGCAACATACTAAATGATCAAGTGCTAAGATAATGGAATGGGTCAAGTCAATCACATCATTCTCCTTATGATGTGATCCTGTTAATCAAATGACAACTCATGTCTATGGCTAGGAAACATAACCATCTTTGATCAATGAGCTAGTCAAATAGAGGCATACTAGTGACACTCTATTTGTCTATGTATTCACACATGTATCATGTTTCGGGTTAATACAATTCTAGCATGAATAATAAACATTTATCATGATATGAGGAAATAAATAATAACTTTATTATTGCCTCTAGGGCATATTTCCTTCACTTATTGTGTTGCCTCCCAACGTATTCACCTTTAGGTGATGTCAACAATAATAATCCATGCTAACTTACATCCAATTGGATATATATATCATGATCTTTCAAACACAAGGAGCTTGCCAAAGGATAAAATGAAAAAGGGAAAGGTGAGGATCACCTTGACTCAAGAATAAAGTGAAAACATAAAGTAAAATATAGGCCCTTCGCAGAGGGAAGCACATGTTGTCATGTGCATTTAGGGTTGGATGCACAAAATCTTAATGCAAATGAACGTCACTTTATATTGCCCCTTGTATGTGGACCTTTATTATGCAGTCCGTCGCTTTTATATTACTTCCATAACAAGATCGTACAAAGCTTATTTTCTCTGCACTAATAAGTCATACATATTTAGATAACAATTTTTATTGCTTGCAACATGACACCTTTCTTGAAGGATCTTCCTCAATCCATAGGTAGGTATGGTGGACTCTCATAGCAAAACTGAGTTTAAGGATATTTGGAAGCACAAGTAGTATCTCTACTTGGTGCAAGGGAATTGGCTAGCATGAGGGGGAAAGGCAAGTTCAACATGTTTGGAAGGTCAATGACAATATACTTTAACTGGGATGTGAGAAAACATAGACCATTATGTTGTCTTCCTTGTCCAACATTAACTCTTTTAGCATGTCATACTTAATGAGTGCTCCCAATCATAAAAGGTGTCCAAGATAATATATCTGTATGTGAACCTGTCTTTCCTTATCACTTCCTATTAATTGCAATGATGACCAAAACTACGTTTATCAACTCTCAACAACTTTTATGCCTCGTACTTTCTATATGTGAAGTCATCACTAACCATAAGATCAATATGAACTCTTTTATTCTTTCTACTTCCTCAAGATCATAGCAACATAGCAAAGCCCTTGACTCAACACTAATCTTTATTATAGATAGCTCACGAACTCGATTACAAAAAGAGATCACAGAGCAAAACTCAAAACTAGTTGATATCAAAACTTCAATCTACTAGATCAAGATACTACTAAAAGGATCGAACTAAATAAAACAGTAAAGATAGGAGTGTGATGGTGATACGATACCAGGGCACCTCCCCCAAGCTTGGCAGTTGCCAAGGGGAGTGCCCATACCCATGTAATTATGTCCTCGGAGGTGGTGAAGTAGGAGTTGTTGAAGATGCAGGCTTGTTCCTCAATTTACGCTTGAGTATAATATTTTGCTCCTTCAGGTCCTCGATCTCCTGCTCAAGGCTTAATACTCTTTTGCATAATTCCTGTTTATTTTCTTGCAAGAAACGAAAAGCGCTAAACTCGATCTTTGGCTTCTTTGCTCTATCAGGGAGGCTTGACTTTTTAAACTCCGCGTGCAAGTCCCCACGCTGAGTTAATGGGGCTTTGTCTTTGTCTGAACTCGTCTCCTCCTTTACTTTAGGCTCATAGTCTTCCTCTTCTTCGAAGGTCCAGCCATCATGCTCCAAGTCCCCGTAGACCTTAGGGTCTGCGAGGTAATCAGCCACATAACTTTCCCCTTCCGCATCCTGAGACGACATATTTCTCTAAATCTGAAACAGAAATAGCTCGAAACGAAAACAGAGGATATTTGCGTGATCCGGTGATCAAAACCTTCGGGAGTATATATAATGAATTTTTAATGACCGAAATACGTAACATGCAAGAAAACGGAGTCCGGGAGGCACATGAGGTGCCCAGGAGATAGGGGGGCACACCCAGTAAGGGTGGGCGCGCCCTCCACTCTCATGGGGGCCTCGTGTCCCTTTCAAACTACTTATTTCTTCCTAAAATTCTTAAATATTCCAAAACTGATAAAAATTGCCATTGGAGTTGTTTTGGAGTCAGTTTACTTACCGTACCACATACCTATTCCTTTTTAGAGTCTGGAACATTCTGGAAAGTGTCCCTTATGTATTCCTCCGGGGTTACGGTTTCAATAATATTAGTTTCAACATTGATAGGATTACCTGAAATATAATGTTTAATTCTTTGACCGTTTACCACCCTCGGACTTGTGCTTTCAAAGTTGTTGATTTTTATGGCACCAGAATGATAGACCTCCTCGATAATGTAAGGACCTTCCCATTTAGAGAGAAGTTTTCCTGCAAAAAATCTTAAACGAGAGTTGAATAATAACACGTAATCTCCTACGTTAAACTCACACGTTTGTATCCTTTTGTCATGCCAGCGTTTGACTTTTTCTTTGAATAGCTTGGCATTCTCATAGGCTTGGGTTCTCCATTCATCAAGTGAGCTAATATCAAACAACCTCTTCTCACCAGCAAGTTTGAAGTCATAGTTGAGCTCTTTAATAGCCCAATATGCTTTATGTTCAAGTTCAAGATGTAAATGACACGCTTTTCCATAAACCATTTTATATGGAGACATACCCATAGGCTTTTTGTATGCAATTCTATAGGCCCATAATGCATCATCAAGTTTTCTGGACCAATTCTTTCTAGATCTATTCACAATATTTTGCAAAACTAATTTGAACTCTCTATTTCTCAACTCTACTTGACCACTAGACTGCGGATGATAAGGAGATGCCATTCTATGGTTGACATCATACTTAGCAAGCATCTTACGGCAAGCACCATGAATAAAATGTGAACCACCATCAGTCATAAGATATCTAGGGACTCCAAACCTCGGAAAAATAACTTCTTTAAGCATTTTAATAGAAGTGTTATGATCAGCACTACTAGTTGGAATAGCTTCTACCCACTTAGTAACGTAATCAACAACAACTAAAAAATGTGTGTAACCATTACAGGCAGGAAAAGGTCCCATATAATCAAAGCCCCAAACATCAAACGGTTCAATCACAAGAGAGTAATTCATAGGCATTTCTCGACGTCTACTAATGTTACCTATTCTTTGACATTCATCACAAGATAAGACAAACTTACGAGCATCTTTGAAGAGAGTAGGCCAATAAAAACCAGATTGTAGTACCTTGTGTGCAGTTCTATCTCCAGCGTGGTGTCCTCCATAAGTTTCAGAGTGACACTTGCATAGGATCTGTTCATGTTCATGCTCAGGCACACAACGTCTAATAACACCATCTACTCCTTTATAAAGGTGTGGATCATCCCAGAAGTAATGTCTTAAATCATAAAAGAAGTTTTTCTTTGGCTGGTATGTGAAACTAGGCGGTATAAATTTAGCAACAATGTAATTAGCATAATCAGCATACCGAGGAGCAGTACGAGAAGCATTAATGACCGATAATTGTTCATCAGGAAAGCTATCATCAATAGGCAGTGGGTCATCAAGAACATTCTCTAACCTAGATAAGTTGTCCGCAACGGGGTTCTCAGCTCCCTTTCTATCAATAATATGCAAATCAAATTCTTGGAGCAAGAGAACCCATCTAATGAGTATAGGCTTAGCATCTGTCTTTTCCATAAGATATTTAATAGCAGCATGATCAATGTGAATAGTAACTTTGGAATCAACAATATAAGGTCTAAACTTATCACATGCAAAGACAACTGCTAAGAACTCTTTTTCAGTAGTAGCATAATTTCTCTGGGCAATATCAAGAGTCTTACTAGCATACTGGATAACATTCAATTTCTTATCGACTCTTTGCCCTAGAACAACACCTACAACATAATCGCTAGCATCACACATAATTTCAAAAGGTAAATTCCAATCAGGTGGCTGAACAATAGGTGAAGTGATCAAAGATTTCTTAAGTATTTCAAATGCTTCTACACAATCATCATCAAAGACAAAAGGAATATCTTTCTGCAATAAATTAGTCAGAGGCCTAGAGATTTTAGAAAAGTCCTTAATGAACCTCCTATAAAAACCGGCATGACCAAGGAAACTTTCTTATACCTTTTATGTCCTTGGGACATGGCATCTTTTCAATAGCATCAACTTTAGCCTTATCAACTTCAATACCTCTCTCGAAAATCTTGTGCCCCAAGACAATGCCTTCATTAACCATAAAGTGACACTTTTCCCAATTCAAGACAAGACTAGTGTCTTTGCATCTCTGCAAAACTCGATCAAGGTTGCTCAAACAATCATCAAAATAGGATCCATAAATGGAGAAGTCATCCATGAATACCTCACAAATCTTTTCACAAAAATCAGAGAATATAGCCATCATGCATCTTTGAAAGGTAGCAGGTGCATTCTATAAGAAAAAGTACCAAAAGGGCAAGTAAAGGTAGTTTTCGATTGATCCCCAGCTGACACAGGTATTTGAGAGAAACCAAAATAACCATCTAGAAAGCAGAAATGAGTGTGTTTTGATAGTCTGTCTAGCATTTGATCAATAAAAGGTAAAGGGTAATGATCTTTCTTAGTAGCCTTATTTAATTTACAGAAATCAATTACCATCCTATAACCTGTAATAATTCTTTGTGGGATCAATTCATCTTTATCATTTGGAACAACGGTAATACCTCCCTTTTTAGGAACACAATGGACAGGGCTTACCCAATCACTATCAGCAACGGGATAAATTATACCTGCCTCAAGGGGCTTTAGTATCTCCTTTCTTACCACTTCTTTCATCTTGGGATTCAGTCATCATTGAGGATCTCTAACTGGTTTGGCATCGTCCTCCAATTTAATTTTGTGTTGGCATAATGTGGGACTAATGCCCATAAGATCATCCAGAGTATATCCAATGGCAGCTCGGTGCTTCTTCAGAGTTTTCAATAATCTTTCTTCTTCTTGCTATGAAAGGTTAGCACTAATAATAACATGATATATTTTCTTTTCATCAAGATAAACATACTTAAGATTAGCAGGTAATGGTTTGAGTTCAAACACGGGATCACCCTTGGGTGGAGGGGGATCCCCAAGAATTTCAACGGGAAGATTATGTTTCAGCATAGGTTCCTGTTTAAGGAACACTTCATCTATTTCCCTTCTTTCCTTCAAAAACATATCATTTTCATGGTCTAGCTAGTAGTGTTCTAACGGATCAGTAGGAGGCACAACAATGGAAGCAAGACCAATAATCTCATCCTTACTAGGTGGTTCCCTATCATGAGGTTGTCTACAAAACTTGGCAAAATTAAACTCATGAGATATACCATCTAAGCCAACGATGACAGTGTCTTTTTCACAATCAATATTAGCACTAGCTGTATTCAAGAAGGGTCTACCAAAAATAATGGGACAAAAGTCATCTTGTGGGGAACCAAGAACAAGAAAATCAGCAGGGTATTTAACCTTCCCACACAACACTTCAACATCTCTAACAATTCCAACTGGTTTAATGGTATCCCTATTAGCAAGCTTAATAGTAACATTAATGTCTTCTAATTCAACGGGTGCAATGTCGTGCATAATTTCTTAATATAAGGTATAAGGTATTGCACTAGCACTAGCACCCATATCACATAAGGCATGATAACAATGATCTCCTATTTTAACAGAAGTAATAGGCATGCCTACGACAGGTCTATGTATCTTAGTATCCGGTCTAGCAATATCAGCAGATTCATCACAGAAATAAATAACATGCCCATCTAAATCATCATCCAAGAGATCTTTTAACCATAGCAATACTATGTTCAACATTGATTTGCTCAGGAGGTGTATAAGTCCTAGTATTACTGTTACGAACAACAATCGAAGTTTTAGCATGATCCTTTATCCTAACAGGAAATGGGGGTTTCTCAACATAAGTAGTAGGAACAATAGGATCACTATAGGTGATAGTCTTTTCTTCAAGTGTAATAGGTGCAACTACTTTCACTTCAACAGGAGGATTATATTTAAACCACTTCTCTTTAGGGAGATCAATGTGAGTAGCAAAAGATTCACAGAAAGAAGCTACTATCTCAGAGTCAAGTCCATACTTAGCGCTAAATCCACAAAAAGCATCGGTATCCATAAAAGATTTAACACAATTGAACTTAGGTGTCATACCTGACTCCTTACCATCGTCGGCACCCCAATCTTCAGAGTTGCATTTGATTATTTCCAATAAGTCCCATTTGAAATCAATAGTCTTCAGCATATAAGAACCAACATAGGAAGTATCGAGCAGGTTGCGATCATTAAGAGAAAGCCGAGCATAAATTTTTTGAATAATCATCTCCCGGGAAAGCTCATGATTGGGGCATGAATATAACATTGACTGAAGCCCCCCCCCCCCCAAGCTTGAGAGATGCTTTCTCCTTCGCGAGGCCAGGATGAACAAGATGCATAGGATAGAACTTCTGGTGAAATTCCAACTTCAATCGTTTGTAATTCCAAGATCTCGTATCATCACATAGCCTATACCACGTCAATGCATCTCCCTTCAAAGATAAAGGGAAGTCCTTCCTTTTGACAACATCATCAGGAATACCTGCAAGCTTAAATAATCCACAAACTTCATCCACAAAGATAAGGTGTAAATCGGGATGCAATGTTAATGGATTACCTAGCAGTTTCTCTATCATACCCGAAGGAATCTCAAAGTAAATGTTTTCATAAAGTTCAGTAGGTTGAGGAGCAACTCTTTTCTCTTCTGGTCAGGGTGAAGATACCCCGAACAAGCCCCTCAAAGGATTAGTTTCCATATTGACAAGTAACAGAAAATTTCAGCACACTATATAAATGTTTCGTTACCAAGTTCCACTCACCAAAAGCGCCACACTCCCCGGAAACGGCGCCAGAAAAGAGTCTTGATGACCCACAAGTGTAGGGTATCTACCATAGTCCTTTCGATAAGTAAGAGTGTCGAACCCAACGAGGAGCAGAAGGAAATGATAAACAATTTTCAGTAAGGTTTTCTCTACAAGCACTAAAATTGTAGGTAACAGATAGTTTTGTGATAAGATAAATTGTAACGAGTAACAAGTAAATAAATTGCAGCAATGTGGCCCAATACTTTATGTAGCAAAGGATAATCCTGGACAATTTCTAATAATGAGAAATGAGCTCCCATGGACACATGGGAATTATCGTCAAGCTAGTTTTCATCACGTTCATATGATTCGCGTTTGGTACTTTGATAATTTGATATGTGGGTGGACCGGTGCTTGGGTACTGCCCTTACTTGGACAATCATCCCACTTATGATTAACCCCTATTGCAAGCATCCGCAACTACAAAAGAAGTATTAAGGTAAACCTAACCACATCATTAAACACATGGATCCAAATCAGCCCCTAACGAAGCAACGCATAAACTAGGGTTTAAGCTTCTGTCACTCTAGCAACCCATCATCTACTTATTACTTCCCAATGCCTTCCTCTAGGCCCAAATAATGGTGTAGTGTCATGTAGTCGACGTTCACATGACACCACTAGAGGAAAAGACAACATACATCTCATCAAAATATCGAACGAATACCAAATTCACATGACTACTAATAGCAAGACTTCACCCATGTCCTCAGGAACAAACGTAACTACTCACAAAGCATATTCATGTTCATAATCAGAGGAGTAATAATATGCATAAAGGATCTGAACATATGATCTTCCACCCAGTAAACCAATTAGCATCAACTACAAGGAGTAATCAACAATACTAGCAACCCACAGGTACCCATTTGTGGTTTTGATACAAGATTGGATACAAGAGATGAACTAGGTTTTTGAGAGGAGATGGTGCTGGTGAAGATGTTGATGGAGATTGACCCCCTCCCGATGAGAGGATTGTTGGTGATGATTTCCCCCTCGCGGAGGGAAGTGTCACCGGTAGAACAGCTCCGCCGGAGCCCTAGATTGGTTCCACCAATGTTCCCCCTCATGGCGGCGGAGTTACGTCCCGTAAGCTTGCCCCCGATTTTTCCAGGGTAAAAGCTCTCATATAGCAGAAGATGGACACCGGGGGCCCACCAGGGGGCCCAGGAGACAGGGGGCGCACCCAGTAGGGGGGGCGCCCCCACCCTCTAGGTGAAGGTGTGGGCCCCCTGATGTATTTCTTTTGCTCAATAATTCTTATTAATTCCAAAAACATGTTTCGTGGAGTTTTCAGGATTTTTGGAGCAGTGCAGAATAGGTTTCCAATGTTTGTTCCTTTTCCAGCCAGAATTCCAGCTGTCGTCATTCCCCCTCTTCATGGTTCCGCCAAGGTTCCGCCTCGTGGCGGCGGAGTTTCGTCCCGTAAGCTTGCCCACGATTTTTCCAGGGTAAAAGCCTTCATATAGCAGAAGATGGACACCGGAGGGCCACCAAGGGGCCCAGGAGATAGGGGCGCGCCCAGTAGGGGTGGGCGCGCCCCCCACCCTCCTGGCCAGGGTGTGGGCCCCCTCTGGTGTTTCTTTCGCTCAATAATTCTTATTAATTCCAAAAATAAGTTCCGTGGAGTTTGAGGATTTTTGGAGCTGTGCAGAATAGGTTTCTAATGTTTCCTCCTTTTCCAGCCAGAATTCCAGCTACTGGCATCCCCCTCTTCATTGTAAACCTTGTAAAATAAGAGAGAATAGCCATAACTACTGAGATATTATGTGTAATAACATCCCATAATGCAATAAATATTGATATAAAATCATGATGCAAAATGGACGTATCACCTACCAAGGTTAAGGAGTGGTGAGGCGCAATGTATTGTTAGTTTTGAGCTGGTGTTCCCACCATCCTTCTTCAATATCATGACGCACGTCCTAGTTCATGTAGTCGACGAGATTGTCATTCTGGGCCCTGTATTTCTACACAATATGTTCCCCTATGAGAGGTTCATGGGAGTCCTAAATAAATATGTTTGTAACCGCGCTAGGCCAGAAGGAAGCATCTCCATGGGCCATCAAACAGAGGATGTCATTGGGTTTTGTGTTGACTTCATTCCTGACCTGAAGAAGATTGGTCTCCCTCAATCGCGGTATTAGGGGAGACTGAGTTGAAAAGGCATGCTAGGAGGGGACTCAATAATATGTAGGTACGTGCATTCTTGGTCTCAAGCACACTACACAGTTCTATAGAATTCTACCTTGGTGACCCCGTATGTCGATGAACAGAAGAACATTCTGCGCTTCAAACACCCGGAGTAGTGTGACGACTAGATTACATGTGAACACATCAGGACTTTCAGCAGTTGGTTGCAAACACGTCTCAGGGGTGACAACACTGTTTCTGATGAGCTGTACTCGTTGGCCAGGGGACCATCTTCAACTGTATTGACTTACAAAGGGTACGCGATAAATGGGAATACATTTTACACGATCGCCCAAGATCAAAAGAGCACCAACCAAAACAGTGGTGTCCGCTTTGATGCAACAACCAGAAGGGGAAATGACACATATTATGCTTACCTAGTGGACATATGGGAACTTGACTATGGACATGATTTTAAGGTCCCTTTGTTTTAGTGCGAATGGGTCCATCTGTCAGGAGGCGTTGTACAGATAGACCCACAGTATGGAATGCCAACAGTGGATCTGAACAATCTTGGGTACACAGACGAACCATTCGTCCTAGCCAATGATGTGGTGCAGGTTTTCTATGTGAAGGATATGACTAGCAAATCGAGAAAAAGAAAAGATAAGGAAGCGAATAGATCATACGATGATCCAAAGTGCCACATAGTTCTTTCAGAAAAAAGATACATCGTGGGATTGGAGGGCAAGACAAACATGTCTGAAGATTATGAAAAGTTTCACGAAATTCCTCCCTTCAAAGTCAAGGCTGACCCAAGCACCCTGTTAAACGATGAAGATTATCCATGGTTACAGTGCAATAAGCAAAGGACACTGATAACCCACACGTAGAGGGGATCGCAACAATTTTCGAGTGTAGAGTATTCAAGCCAAATTTATTGATTCGACACAAGGGGAGCCAAAGAATATTCTCAATTATTAGCAGTTGAGTTATCAATTCAACCACACCTGGATAACTTAGTATCTGCAGCAAAGTATTTAGTAGCAAAGTAGTATGGAAGTAACGGTAACAGTGATAAAAGTAACAGTAGCAGTTTTGTAGTAATTGTAGCAGCGGCAATGGTAAAGTAACTAAGCAAAGAGCAATATGTGAAAAGCTCGTAGGCATTGGATCAGTGATGGATAATTATATCGGATGCGATTCTTCATGTAATAGTTATAACATAGGGTGACACAAAACTAGCTCCAGATCATCAATGTAATGTAGGCATGTATTCCGAATATAGTCATACATGCTTATGGAAAAGAACTTGCATGACATCTTTTGTCCTACCCTCCTGTGGCAGCGGGGTCCTATTGGATACTAAGGGATATTAAGGCCTCCTTTTAATAGAGTACCGGACCAAAGCGTTAACACTTAGTGAAGACATGAACTCCTCAAACTACTATCATCACTGAGAGTGGTCCCGATTATTGTCACTTCGGGGTTGTCGGATCATAACACATAATAGGTGACTATAGACTGGCAAGATAGGATCAAGAACTCACATATATTCATGAAAACATAATAGGTTCAGATCTGAAATCATGGCACTCGAGCCCTAGTGACAAGCATTAAGCATAGCAAAGTCATGGCAACATCAATCTCAAAACATAGTGGATACTAGGGATCAAACCCTAACAGAACTAACTCGATTACATGGTAAGTCTCATCCAACCCATCACCGTCCAGCAAGCCTACGATGGAATTACTCACACACGGCGGTGGGCATCATGAAATTGGTGATGGATGATGGTTGATGATGACGACGGCGACAGATTCGCCTCTCCGGAGCCCCGAACGGACTCCAGGTCAGCCCTCCCGAGAGAGATTAGGGCTTGGCGGTGACTCCGTATCGTAAAACGAGATGAATCTTTCTATCTGATTTTTTACTCCCGAACGTGAATATATGGAGTTGGAGTTGAGGTCAGTGGAGTTTCACCGGGCCCACGAGGCAAGGGGGCGTTCCCTAGGGTAGGCGCCCCCCACCCTCGTGGACAGGGTGTGGGGCCCCTGATGTTGATTCTTTCGCCAATATTTTTTATTAATTCCAAAAAGATGCTCCGTGGATTTTCAGGTCATTCCAAGAACTTTTATTTCTGCATAAAAATAACACCATGGTAGTTCTGCTGAAAACGTCGTCAGTCTGAGTTAGTTCCATTCAAATCATACAAGTTAGAGTCCAAAACAAGGGCAAAAGTGTTTGGAAAAGTAGATACGACGTAGACGTATCAACTCCCCCAAGCTTAAACCTTTGCTTGTCCTCAAGCAATTCAGTTGAAAAACTGAAAGTGATAAAGAAAAACTTTTACAAACTCTGTTTGCTGTTGTTGTTGCAAATATGTAAAGCCATCATTCAAGTTTTCAGCAAAGATTATGAACTAACCATATTCACAATAACACTTAGGTCTCATGTTTACTCATATCAATGGCATAATCAACTAGCAAGCAATAATAATCAATCTTGGATGACAACACTTTCTCAAAACAATCATAATATGATATAACAAGATGGTATCTAGCTAGCCCTTTTTGAGACCGCAAAACATAAATGCAAAGCACCTTTGAAAATCAAGGACTGACTAAACATTGTAACTAATGGTAAAAAAGATCCAGTCATAGTCATACTCAATATAAATTAATAGTAATGTATGCAAATGACAACGGTGCTCTCCAGTGGGTGCTTTTTAATAAGAGGATGATGACTCAACATAAAAGTAAATAGATAGGCCCTTCGCAGAGGGAAGCAGGGATTTGTAGAGGTGCCAGAGCTCGATTTTGAAATAGAGATAAATAATATTTTGATCCATATACTTCAATGTCAACATAGCAACCAAGATATCTCGATATCTTCCATGCTAGACACACTATAGGCGGTTCCCAAACAAAATGGTAAAGTTTATACTCCCCCTCCACCAACAAGCATCAATCCATGGCTTGCCTGAAACAACGGGTGCCTCCAACTAACAACAATCCTGGGGGAGTTTTGTTTGCAATTATTTTGATTTGAATTGAGCATGGGACTGGGCATCCCGGTTACCAACCATTTTCTCATCAATGAGGAGCAGAGTCCACTCCTCTTGAGAATAACCTACCTAGCATGGAAGATACAGACAACCCTAGTTGATACATGAGCTGTTCGAGCATACAAAACAGAATTTCATTTGAAGGTTTGGAGTTTGGCACATACAAATTTACTTGGAACGGCAGGTAAATACAACATATAGGAAGGTATGGTGGAATCATATGGAGTAACTATGGGGTTTATGGGTTTTGGATGCACAAGCAGTATTTCCGCTTAGTACAAGTGAAGGCTAGCAAGAGACTGGGAAGCGACCAACTAGAGAGCGACAACAGTCCTGAACATACATTAAAATTAATCAACACTAAGTGCAAGCATATGAGTAGGATATAATCCACCATGAACATAAATATCGTGAAGGCTATGTTGATTTTGTTTCAACTACATGCATGAACATGTGCCAAGTCAAGTCACTCGAATCATTCAAAGGAAGATAGCACCCTATCATTCCACATCACAACCATTTTAATAGCATGTTGGCACATAAGGTAAACCATTATAAACTCCTAGCTAATTAAGCATGGCATAAGCAACTATAATCTCTAATTGTCATTGCAAACATGTTTATTCATAATAGTCTGAATCAGGAATGATGAACTAATCATATTTACAAAAACAAAAGAGGTCGAGTTCATACCAGCTTCCCTCATCTCGATCATTTCATCATATATTGTCATTATTGCCTTTCACTTGCATGACCGAACGGTGTGTATAATAATAATAGTGCACGTGCATTGGACTAAGATGGAATCTGCAAGCATTCAATTCAAGGGAGAAGACAAGGTAATATGGGTTCTTGGTTAAATCAACAATAAGCATATGAGAGACACTCAACATTTTCATCATGGTCTTCTCCTTTCGACCCCCAAAGAAAAGAAAAGAAATAAAACTATTTACACAGGAAAGCTCTCGACAAGCAAAAGCAGAACGAGAAATCTTTTTGGGTTTTCTTTTAGTTACTACTACTACAGGCATGGAAAGTAAACTAGCTAAAAGCTACAACTATTTTTTTTGGTTTTTTCTTAAGGTTATTCAAACACACAAGAAGAAAGCAAGAAACGGAAAATAACTAGCATGGATAGTACAATGAAAAAGTATGAGCACCAACAACTAGAATGAGTTGGTGAACATGAATGTAATGTCGGTGAGAAATACGTACTCCCCCAAGCTTAGGCTTTTGGCCTAAGTTGGTCTATGCCCATGGATCAACGTGGTAGCTAGGGTCATACTGAGATGCAGTAGCTACTCCCTCACGGGCTGGAGCTGAGAGGCGGGTTGCCGCCGTCCTCCTCTCTTACTCGTTCGCCTCCTCCCTGGTTATAATATATCTCCTTTTTGTGTGAAAGTCAAATAAACCAGGAGCAGGGAGAGCAACATGGACAGTGCGACACTGTCAAAGATTAGTCGTATTGGAGGAATTGTTCATACCTCTCAAGAAGCTGATGGTTAACCATGGCATTATGATCTAGATAAGCAGGAGGCAACTCCCTGTCACCTCCATGTATGGGTATACCAAGATAATTAGCCACACGGGTTGCATAAATCCCTCCAAACAAGTCTCCATCTAAATCATTATTATGCAACCTACATGTAACAATTGCCCCCAAGTTATATTGTTTATCACCTAATACATCACTGTTGAGAACACTAAGATCTGGAACACACATGTGACAAGCTTCATCCTTGCCATTAATGCATCTACCTATGAAGAGAGCAAAATAATGTATAGCAGGAAAATGAATGCTCCCTATGGTAGCTTGTGCTATTTCTCTAGATTCCCCCACGGTGATACTAGCAAGGAAATCTTTATATTCAGATTTACGGGGTTTGTTAACATTGCCCCACTACGGGAGTTTACAAGCAATAGTAAAATCTTCTAGGTCTATGGTATAAGATTTATCATAAAGATCAAATAAAACATTGTGAGAGTTGCACGAAGATGTGAATTTAAACCTTCTCACAAAGGAATCAGTAAGGTAGTAGTGTTGGGAGCACTTATCTGACATGAAGTCCTCAAGATCGGCATTACGCACATATGCGTCAAATTCGTCCTTAATGCCTGCCTTGAGCATAAATTCCTCTGACGACCATTCACAAGGCCGTACTTGAGCTTCCCTTGGTGGTTCATCGTCTGGCTCACGCATTGCGAGCCTGGGTCCTTGCTTCCTTGAAGAACTGCCTTGGTACATTTTCCTAGACATAATTCCTCCTCTGAAAAATTTCTGAAATTTTTAGTAACTCAAAAGAAAAGTGAACCGAACTCAAAAAAATTGATAGCAACTACTCCCACAAGTGCCTAGAAACTATATCATGCATTAGAACTACTTGGGACCATATAAATTTGGCATGCAAGCTCAAGAACAGGGTCACCTTAGCAGCAAGAATTTGCAATGAATAAAGCACTAGAACAAAAACTAATTGGACCCACATACCAAAGAACAATCTCCCAAAGCAGTTTTGTGAATGGAGCTTTGAGCAAGGAGATCGAAAATGGCGGCAAAATGAGCTAGAACTCGTGCCTGAGTTGGATGGTGATTTTTTGGGAGGAAGAAGAAGAGTGTAGCTGCAAGAATAAGTGAAGGGGGGCCACCATGGGCCCACGAGGCAGGGGGGCACGCCCTGGACCCTCATGGCCAGGTGCTTTCTCCCCCTGTTGTGTTCTCTGTGCCAGATATTCTCAAATATTCTAGAAAAAATCATATTCCATTTTCAGGGCATTTGGAGAACTTTTATTTTCGGTGTATTTTTTATTGCATGGATAAATCATAAAACAGACAGAGAAATACCATTTTTGCTTTATTTAATCTAAATAATAGAAAATAAAAGGAGGGTACAGAAGGTTGTGCTTTCTAACTTCATCCATCTCATGCTCATCAAAAGGAATCCACTAACAAGGTTGATCAAGTCTTGATAACAAACTCTTTCCGAATAACATGGAACCGGAGAAATTTTGAATAGCACTAGGTTACCTCAACGGGGATATGCACATCCCTAATAATAAGAATATCATATCCTTTTCCTCCCAAACCATCCTTTGATTCTTTGATTGTGCTTCCTAGCAACAAAGTCTCTCTTATCATAACATTGATTCTTTGATTGTGGGTTATCAAGATCAACAGCAGGTTCAATCTCTACATCATTATTATTGCTAGGTTGAGCATCAACATGAACATCATCATTAACATTATCACTAGGTTCATGTTCATCACCAGATTGTGTTTCAGCATCAGAAATAGAAATATCATTGGGAATCTCAGGTGTGTCCACATTAGGTTTACTAGAAGCATGCAAAGTCCTATCATTTTTCTTCTTCTTTTTAGAAGAACTAGGTGCATCCACATTATTTCTCTGAGAATCTTCCTCAATTCTCTTAGGGTAGCCCTCAGGATACAAAAGTTCCTGAGTCATCTTACCACCTCTAGTTGCTACTCTGACAACAAAGTCAGGTTTATTATTATTCAATTCATTGAGCAAATCATTTTGAGATTTAAGCACTAGTTATACTTGAGTGGTAACCATAGAAGCATGTTTACTAATAAGTTTAAGTTCATTCTTAACGCTAGACATATAATCACTCAAGTGTCCAATCATATAAGCATTACTTTTCAATTATCTACAAACATAAGCATTGAAGTTTTCTTGTTTAGCCATAAAGTCATCAAACTCATCCAAGCATTGGCTAGCAAACTTAGTAGACGGGATTTCAACTTTATCATACCTATAGAGAGAATTGACCATTACTACCTATGTCGGGTTATCAAGACCATGTATTTCTTCAACAGGTGGTATATTAAGACCATGTATTTCTTCAACAGGAGGTAAATTCTTAACATCTTCAGCTTTAATACCTTTTTCTTTCATATATTTCTTGGTCTCTTGCATATCTTCTGGATTGAGAAATAGAACACCCCTTTTCTTTGGAGTTCGCTTAGGAGTTGGCTCAAGAATTGGCTTAGGAAGTGTCCAATTGTTTTCATTAGTCAACATATTATTCAATAACAATTCAGCTTGATCAACTGTTCTTTCCCTGAAAACACAACCAGCACAACTCTCTAGGTGGTCTTTGGAAGCATCGGTTAGGCCATTATAAAAGATATCAAGTATTTCATTTTTCTTTTGAGGACGATCAGGCAAACCATTAAGTAATCGGAGAAGCCTCCCCCAAGCTTGGGGGAGACTCTCTTCTTCAATTTGCACAAAATTATATATTTCCCTTAAAGAAGCTTGTTTCTTATGAGCAGGGAAATATTTAGCAGAGAAGTAATAAATCATATCCTCTGGACTACGCACACAATCAGGATCAAGAGAATTAAACCAAGTTTTAGCATCACCCTTTAATGAGAATGGAAATATCTTAAGGATACAGTAGTAGTGAGTTTTCTCATCATTAGTGAACAGGGTGGCAATATCATTCAATTTAGTAAGATGTGCCACAATACTTTCAGATTCATAGCCACAAAAAGGATCAGATTCAACCAAAGTAATTATCTCAGGATCAACAGAGAAATCATAATCCTTATCAGTAACACAGATAGGTGAAGTAGCAAAAGCAGGGTCATATATCATTCTAGCATTTAGAGACTTTTCTTTAAGCTTAGCTAATAAATTCTTAAGATCAGATCTATCATTGCAAGCAAGAAAATCTCTAGCCGTTTCTTCATCCATAACATAACCCTCAGGCACAACAGGAAGTTCATATTTAGGGGGAGAACCTTCATCATCACTTTCATCAATAATTTCATTCTCTCTAGCCCTAGCAAGTTGTTCATCAAGAAATTCACCTAACGACATAGTAGTATCAAGCATAGAAGTAGTTTCATCATAAGTATCATGCATAATAGAAGTGTCATCATCAATAAAATCTGACATATCAGAATTCATAGCAGAAGCAGGTTTAGGTGTCGCAAGCTTGCTCATAATAGAAGGAGAATCAAGTGCAGAGTTAGATGGCAGTTCCTTACCTCCCCTCACAGTTGAGGGATAAATCTTGGTTCTTTCGTCTTTCAAGTTCCTCATAGTGATCAGCATATATAAATCCCAAGTGACTCAAAGAATAGAGCTATGCTCCCCGGCAACGGCGCCAGAAAATAGTCTTGATAACCCACAAGTATAGGGGATCGCAACAGTTTTCGTGGGTAGAGTATTCAACCCAAATTTATTGATTCGACACAAGGGGAGCCAGAGAATATTCTCAAGTATTAGCAGTTGAGTTGTCAATTCAACCAAACCTGGATAACTTAGTATCTGCAGCAAAGTATTTAGTAGCAAAGTAGTATCGAAGTAACGGTAACAGTGATAAATGTAACAGTAGCAATTTTGTAGTAATTGTAACAGCGGCAACGGTAAAGTAACTAAGCAAAGAGCAATATGTGAAAAGCTCGTAGGCATTGGATCAATGATGGATAATTATGTCGGATGCGATTCTTCATGTAATAGTTATAACATAGGGTGACACAGAACTAGCTCCAGTTCATCAATGTAATGTAGGCATGTACTCCAAATATAGTCATATGTGCTTATGGAAAAGAACTAGCATGACATCTTTTGTCCTACACTCCGGTGGCAGCGGTGTCCTATTGGAAACTAAGGGATATTAAGGCCTCCTTTTAGTAGAGTATCGGACGAAAGCATTAACACTTAGTGAATACATGAACTATTCAAACTATGGTCATGACCGAGAGTGGTCCCGATTATTATCACTTCGGGGTTGTCGGATCATAACACATAATAGGTGACTATAGACTTGCAAGATAGGACCAAGAACTCACATATATTCATGAAAACATAATAGGTTCAGATCTGAAATCATGGCACTCGGGCCCTAGTGACAAGCATTAAGCATAGCAAAGTCATAGCAACATCAATCTCAGAACATAGTAGATACTAGGGATCAAACCCTAACAAAACTAACTCGATTAGATGGTAAATCACATCCAACCCATCATCGTCCATCAAGCCTACGATGGAATTACTCATGCACGGTGGTGAACATCATGAAATTTGTGATGGAGGATGGTTGATGATGACAACGGCGACGGATTCCCCTCTCTGGAGCCCCGAACAGACGCTAGATCAGCCCTCCCGAGAGAGATTAGGGCTTGGCGGCGGCTCCGTATCGTAAAACGCGATTAATCTTTCTCTCTAATTTTTTTCTCCCCGAACGTGAATATATGGAGTTCGAGTTGAGGTCGGTGGAGCTTCAGGAGGCCCACGAGGCAGCGGGCGCGCCCCCACCCTCGTGGACAGGGTGTGGCCCCCCCTAATGTTGATTCTTTCACCAATATTTTTTATTAATTCCAAAAAGTTGCTCCGTGGATTTTCAGGTCATTCCGAGAACTTTTATTTCTGCACAAAAATAACACCATGGCAGTTCTGCTGATAACAGTGTCAGTCCGGGATAGTTCCATTCAAATAATGCAAGTTAGAGTCCAAAACAAGGGCAACAGTGTTTGGAAAAGTAGATACGACGGAGACGTATCAGACACAAGCAAAGAAAAAGTGAATACTCTCTATCCCCAACTATTACGATGATGCCTGTGATCTAGAATATCACTGTAGTTACATGTGAAGAAAGGAAATGCCTTAGTAATAGATGAGTTTCAGTCCGAAAGCCTGATACAACGAAAGAGATTGTCCTTTTTCTACATGAAGTGCATCTAGTTTTTGTCGTAACCCACTCAAGTTTTTAGCACATGCTATGTGGGTGAATGATGATACCATGCCAACTTTCAACCTTTTTAGAGTTCATTTGTAGTGCTTTTCAATTTCAGGATCATTTAGCTCAAAAAAATTAGTAAATGCATGAAAAATACCAAATGAAGTCAAAAAGGTTAAAAATTGATGATGTGGCTTTGAATGGTGCACTTTAAACACACAAAAAGTCTAGAGTTCAAATAAATTCAAAAAATGAAATCCCTTTGTAACAGAAGAGTTTTCGTCCGAAACCCCGATACTTCGAAAGAGATTGTCCATTTTGTACACGAAGTGCAACCAGTTTTTGCCGTAACCCTCTCAACTTTTTAGCACATGCTATGTGGGTGAAATGATGATTCCATGCCAACTTTCAACCTATTCAGAGTTCATTTGTAGTGCTTTTCAACTTCAGGGTCATTTAGCTCAACAAAAAAATCAGTAAATGCATGAAAAATACCAATGATGTCAGAAAGGGTTGAAAATTGATGATGTGGCTCTGAATGGTGCATTTTGAACACACAAAAAGTCTGGAGTTCAAATAAGTTCAAAAAAAATGAAATGCCTTTGTAATAGATGAGTTTT
>NC_041393.1:76097167-76152707 GCF_002162155.2 Triticum dicoccoides
TTGTACACGAAGTGCATCCAGTTTTTGCCATAACCCTCTCAACTTTTTAGCACATGCTATGTGGGTGAAATGATGATTCCATGCCAACTTTCAACCTATTCAGAGTTCATTTGTAGTGCTTTTCAACTTCAGGGTCATTTAGCTCAACAAAAAAATCAGTAAATGCATGAAAAATACCAATGAAGTCAGAAAGGGTTGAAAATTGATGATGTGGCTCTGAATGGTGCATTTTGAACACACAAAAAGTCTGGAGTTCAAATAAGTTCAAAAAAATGAAATGCCTTTGTAATAGATGAGTTTTCGTCCGAAACTCTGATACTTCAAAAGAGATTGTCCATTTTGTACACGAAGTGCATCCAGTTTTTGCCATAACCCTATCAACTTTTTAGCACATGCTATGTGGCTGAAATGATGATACCATGCCAACTTTCAACCTTTTCAGAGTTCATTTGTAGTGCTTTCCAATTTCTGGGTCCTTTAGCTCGAAGAATGAACTAATAGCAAAAGAATGAACTAATAGCAAAAAGAATGAACTAAAAATAATCAATTAAAATATTATGTTATGATCAACTAAAACAAAACTATAATATTCTTCAATAGTAAAAAGAATCAACTAAAAAGCTTTTATAAAACTCTAAGAGCAAAAGGAATCAACTAAAAAGCTTTTATAAACTTCTAGTATTTTTGAAACTAAAATCTATTATATACATAAAACAGAAGTCAAACAAGCCATTACGTTCGTCCACATATGCTAAAACTATTTCGGCCGTTTGATTAGGATAATAATGGCTGAGATTTAAAAGTTTTACGTAACATACTAACGAAAAAATCCAACAGTTACGCAAGACTATTGATACGTGTGATGACACGTACAAATATGTGTAACAGGGAAACACCAGACATAATAGAAAAAAAGTAATGAAAGGAAAAATAGAAGAGTTTCCTTCCTAATGGACGTTAGGAAAACATGTTTTTTCCTTAAAAAAGATTTTCCATCCTAACGTACATAAAATAATACGGCCTCCACTCCACGAAGAGCACCCGCGAACCCAAACGGCGCTGCCGGCGTCGACGTGGCGGCAGAAGCTGTCCACCTCCACCGAACTAAGGAAGAACCTCAACGGCGTTCCTGAGAAGATGCCGCTGAGCCGACGAGAGCAACGAAAGGACGAGGAAGACCCCATGGTAATGCTGTGGAAGAAGGCCATCATCCTCACCGAGAAATCTAACGAGGCTGACGATCCTGACGCACCACAACCTCAGCGAGGACACCATACCAGAGGCTAACACCGATGTCATCACCTCGCAGCGTGCAATGGGCCTCCACTTTCCATGATTTCCTTCGGCCTCAATGCCCTCGCCGCCGTTGTCGAACCAGCATGCTGCTCGACATCGGTGAGACAGTGTCCAGCAAACTGCACACCATCGTCACCGTGGAAACAGAGAAGCTCCTGCTATAGCACCGTAACCCAAACGGTGCTGCCGGCGTGGATGTGGCGGTAGAAGCTGTCCACCTCCACCGAACTGAGGAAGAACCTCATAGACGTTCATGAGAAGATGCCGCTGAGCCGACGAGAGCAACGAAAGGACAACGAAGACCCCATGGTAATGCTGTGGAAGAAGGCCATCATCCTCACCAAGAAATCTAACGAGGCTGACGATCCTGACGCACCACAACCTCAGAGAGGACACCATACCAGAGGGCAGAGGCTAACACCGATGTCATCACCTCACAGCATGCAATGGGCCTCCACTTTCCCTGATTTCCGTCAGTCTCAATGCCATCGCCGCCATTGTCGGACTAGCATGTTGCTCGACTCGGTGAGACAGTGTCCAGCAAACTGCACACCATCATCACGGTGGAAATAGAGAAGCTCCTGCTAAAGCACGGTCGACTTTGATAAGATTGCGGGTGCACAGACTCGGATAGCAATCCCTTCCACAAGCTCTACAACGGGTACCACAAGCACCGTCAGGGCAGGAGAAGCGTGATGGTGGCCGAGAAAGACGAAGAGTCAGATTGGAGCATGGGCACTCAGCAAGATGGGAAGCATCGGCCGCCGCGACCGCCGGCATGTGCATGCCACCCGCTCCAACAGGATCCCGAGCAAAGGAGCCATTGCATAGTACTGCAGCACAACAGAAGTGATTAATTTTTCTACGGGTCGCATTAGTCTTCTCTTCTCTTTCTAGGTATCTTTTGCCTCCGTTTCAAAAGTGCAACAATGTCAAGAGTGGATAATCTCCCAAGTAACACTCTAACAATAATATAACAATAATATATTTTGAAATGTCAAAACTTCTGAAAACATTTAGTCACGTTTCTCTTCTGTGTGCGTGTAAATTTCCATGAAAACTTACGAGATTTATGCTAGGTTTTAAGCATAAGTTTTCATGACTGCAAGTTTGTTCTCTATAAAGCACTAAAAAAATCAATCATAAACATAATATTTATTTTATGCAAATTTACACGTGCGTGAAGCATGAATATATGTGCATTTTTAAACAATCGATTTGGTACTATATATCAAACTTTTTTGTTAATTTATATAAGAACCTTCTCCTTCCCTAAATAGTTTCTGCATGGAGACTGTTATTAATCCGGTAAATCTATATATTTGCGATGGGGTGGACAATATCAATCGCGCTAGAAATAGGACGAAAAACTTGACAGGTAATAAGGAAACGATTTTCAACAAAAGTATAGTGAAATAAACAATGTACATATACTTAAATAATGTAACTACGCCCAGGAAGCCCTCAATGCGGGCAATAATAATAATAAATAAGTGTTTTCTTTCCAAATTATCATATTTCATTAACAAGTTTTAATTAACATAACATATTCTATGACCAAGTAACTAATGATGATTTGATGATGCTATGTTGGTTTCCGCACACATAAAAGCAATTGCTAAAAGGCCAAAACATGGTTGTGGAAAGAATAAACAATATTCCATCAATTAATTTCAGGATATAAGGTGTATTGGTTTCTGTACAAGTCATACTTATGTATGTTTGATCAAGATTATAATCAAAATATCAACATCTAATACACAAAATAAATAAAATATGAAAATACTTATCATGATGGATCTAATAATAAAAATTTGGTATTGTAGATGTTGATACATTTTTTCTAAAACATGGTCAAACAAGCACACATTTGAATTTTTGAAAGCTAACACACCTTATATTTTTAAATGGAGGGAGTATATAATAAAATTCTAGCCGCGCAAATGCGCGGGTTGACCCGCTAGTTATATAAAATTTATGCAACTAAAATTAATAAAGTATTTTCTGTTCAAAACATTAATGGCAAAAATAATTTTCATAAAGAAATTTTTTGTTAGAAACTTTAATAGCAAAACTAAAATAACGAAATCCGTTTTTCATTAAAAATAGTCATTTAAAATAAATTTTTTTTACCAAATTGGATATAATGATAAAACACAGTAATATTAAATAGCAGGAAAAAGAATCACTCAAAAATATATTTTTGTAGTAAAGTTATTCACAAACTAATGATTCACACAAATTTCAAAGAATTTAAATTTAAACTATTCAAATTTGAAAACTAATGGCACTAACAGAAAGTTTATAATTTTTGTGACCTAAAAGCAAAAACAACCACTGAAAAACTGTAAGTAAAATCAAAAAGAAAATAAAGAAAGCAAAATAAAACAAAAAAATAAAAAAAATAAAAAAATGCCGCCTACTGGGCCACCACGGCCTGAATACGACTAGAAACCCAACCAACTAGTTGGGCCAGGATTCAGGCCCGCAGAAGGCCCAGTAGGCCCACAAGCAGATATAGTGTCTTTAGGCCCGTGAGCCTACAATTGAGAGGAGCTCGAAGTGGTCTACGCAGCCGCACTTATAAACCATTGTCGAAGCCTCTCGGCTAGCGAGGTGGGACTAAACATCCCACCACACCGTGTCAGTTCCAGCACAAGGCCTTTGGTCCAGGTTCGTGGCTCGAACCGGGACTAAAGGGTGCCTTTGGCCCCGGTTGGTGGCATTAACAGGGACCAATTCCCCCATATAGTACCGGTTGGTGCCACCAACCGGGACTAAAGGTCTCTGCTTCCTACCCTTTGGATTGCCGAAAAGTGACCTTTGGTCCCGGTTGGTGGCACCAACCGGGACTAAAGGGGGGTATTGGTCCCGGTTGGTGCCACGAACCGGGACCAATGCTGTGGGTATATAAGGTAGCACTTCGATTTTTTCAGTCCTAGTTCATCTTCCCTCCCCGATGCCGCGCCGAACAGCACGACGCCGCCAGGCTGCTGCTACGTCTTCAGCTTGCGTTGGTTTTCCTCGAAGAGGAGAGGGTGATGCAGCAAAGTGTAGCGTAAGTATTTCCCTCAGTTTTGAGAACCAAGGTATCAATCCAGTAGGAGGCTCCTCAAAAGTCCCATGCACCTACACAAACAAACTGAGAACTCGCAACCAACGCAATAAAGGGGTTGTCAATCCCTTCATGGCCACTTGCGAAAGTGAGATCTAATAAAGATAAAATTATAAGATAAATATATTTTTGCTATTTTTGATATAGATGCAAAAAGTAAAGATGCAGAATAAAAGTAGATGGAAAGCAAATATGATAAGAGATAGACCCGGGGGCCATAGGTTTCACTAGAGGCTTCTCTTGAGATAGCATAAATATTACAGTGGGTGAACAAATTACTGTCGAGCAATTGATAGAAAAGCGCATAGTTATGAGATTATCTAGGCCTGATCATGTCCATAGGCATCACGTCCATAACAAGTAGACCGACTCATGCCTGCATCTACTACTATTACTCCACACATCGACCGCTATCCAGCATGCATCTAGTTTATTAATTTCATAAGAACAGAGTAACGCATTAAGCAAGAAGACATGATGTAGAGGGATAAACACATGCAATATGATATAAACCCCATCTTGTTATCCTTGATGGCAACAATACAATACGTGTCTTGCAACCCTTTCTGTCACTGGGTAAGAACACCGCAAGATTGAACCCAAAGTTAAGCACTTCTCCCATGGCAAGAAAGATCAATCTAGTAGGCCAAACCAAACTGATAATTCGAAGAGACTTGCAAAGATAACTGAATCATACATAAAAGAATTCAGAGAAGATTCAAATATTATTCATAGATAAACTTGATCATAAACCCACAATTCATCGGATCTCGACAAACACACCGCAAAAACATATTACATCGAATAGATCTCCACAAGAGAGGGGGAGAACATTGTATTGAGATCCAAAAAGAGATAAGAAGCCATCTAGCTAATAACTATGGACCCGTAGGTCTATGGTAAACTACTCACAACTCATCGGAGGGTCAAGGATGTTGATGTAGAGGCCCTCTGTGGTTGCTTCCCCCTCCGGTAGAGTGCCGGCAAGGGCTGCAAGATGGGATCTCGCGGATACAGAAGGTTACGGCGGTGGAAATTGTGTTTCGGGGTGCTCCTGGATGTTTTCGGGGTACGTAGGTATACATAGGAGGAAGAAGTACGTCGGTGGCCGCCCAAGGGGCCCACGAGACAGGGGGCGCGCCCTATAGGGGGCGGGCGCCCTCCTATCTCATGGGGCCCTCGGAGCTTTCTTGACTTGCACTCTAGGCTCTCCGAATCATATTTGTTCCAAAAATAACGCTCCCAAAGGTTTCATTCCGTTTGGACTCCGTTTGATATTCCTTTTCTTTGAAATACTAAAATAGGCAAAAAAGCTGCAATATGGGTTGGGCCTCCGGTTAGTAGGTTAGTCCCAAAAATGATGTAAATGTGTAAAATAAAGCCCATAAACATCCAAAAGGGGTAATATAATAGCATGGAACAATCAAAAATTATAGATACGTTGGAGACGTATCAAGCATCCCCAAGCTTAATTCCTGCTCGTCCTCGAGTAGGTAAATGATAAAAAAGAAATTTTTGATGTGGAATGCTACCTAGCATAATTCATAATGTAATTTTCTTTCTTGTGGCATGAATGTTCAGACCCAAATGAATACGAAATAAAAGTTCGTATTGACATAAGAAATAGTAATACTTCAAGCATACTAATCAAAGTAATCATGTCTTCTCAAAATAAAATGGCTAAAGAATGTTATCCCTACAAAATCATATAGTCTGGCTATGCTCTATCTTGATCACACAAAGTATTTAATCATGCAAAACCCCGATGACAAGCCAAACAATTGTTTCATACTTTAATAATCTCAAACTTTTTCAACTTTCACGCAATACATGAGCGTGAGCCATGGACATAGCACTATATGTGGAATAGAAGGGTGGTTGTGGAGAAGACAAAAAAAGAGAATATAGTCTCACATCAACTAGGCGTATCAACGGGCTATGGAGATGCCCATTAATAGATATTAATGTGAGTGAGTAGGGATTGCCATGCAATGGATGCACTAGAGCTATAAATATATGAACGCTCCATAAAAGAAACTAAGTGGGGTGCATCCAACTTGCTCGCTCACGAAGACCTAGGGCACTTTTGAGGAAGCCCATCATTGGAATATACAAGCCAAGTTCTATAATGAAAAATTCCCACTAGTATATGAAGGTGACAACATATGAGACTCTCTATCATGAAGATCATAGTGCTATTTTGAAGCACAAGCGCGGAAAAATAGATAGTAGCATTGTCCCTTCTCTCTTTTTCTCTCATTTTTTTCTTTTTCTTTTTTTCTTTCTTTGGCCTTTCCTTTTGTTTCTTTTTTTTTCTTTTTGGCCTTTCTCTTTTTTTTTCTTTCTTGTAAAGTCCGAAGTCTCATCCCGACTTGTGGGGGAATCATAGTCTTCATCATCCTTTCCTCACTAGGGAAATGCTCTAATAATGAAGATCATCACACTTTTATGGATTTACAACTCAAAGCTAGAACAAGATATGACTCTATATGAATGCCTCCGGCGGTGTACCGGGATATGCAATGAATCAAGAGCGACATGTATGAAAATTATGAAGGTGGCCTTCCCACAATACAATGTCAACTACATGATCATGCAAAAAGCAATATGACAAAAGTAATGTGTGTCATATGAACGGAACGGTGGAAAGTTGCATGGCAATATATCTCAGAATGGCTATGGAAATGCCATAATACGTAGGTATGGTGGCTGTTTTGAGGAAGGAGTATGGTGGGTGTATGGTACCAGCGAAAATTGCACGGTACAAGAGAGGCTAGGAATGGTGGAAAGGTGAAAGAGTGCGTATAATCCATGGACTCATCATTAATCAAAAGAACTGATATACTTGTTGCAAAAATTTTGAAGTCATCAAAAACCAAAGTACTACGCGCATGCTCCTAGGGGGATAGATTGGTAGGAAAAGACCATCGCTCGTCCCCGACCGCCACTCATAAGGAAGACAATCAATAAGTAAAATTGTGCTCCAACTTCATCACAAAGCGGTTCACCATAAGTGCATGCTACGGGAATCACAAGCTTCAACACAAGCATTCTTTAAATTCATAATCACCCAACTAGCATGACTTTAATATCACTGCCTCCATATCTCAAAATAATTATCAAGTATCAAATTGATCATCGCATCCAATTCACTTTTTATGATAGTTTTTATTATACCCAACTTGGATGCTCATCATTGTAGGACCAACTTTATGATAATAGCAAATACCATGTTGTTCTAAAATACTCTCAAAATTATATAAGTGAAGCATGAGAGACTAGCAATTTCTTCAAAATTAAGATACCACCGTGCTCTAAAAGATATAAGTGAAGCACTAGAGCAAAAACTATCAAGCTCAAAAGATATAAGTGAAGCACAAAGAGTATTCTAGCAAATTCTAACCAAATAGGCTTCTCCCAAAAGGTGTGTACAGCAAGGATGATTGTGGTAAACTAAAAAGCAAAGACTAATATAATACACGACGCTCCAAGCAAAACACATATCATGTGGCGAATAAAAATATAGCTCCAAGTAAAGTTACCAATGAACGAAGACGAAAGAGGGGATGCCTTACCGGGGCATCCCCAAGCTTAGGCTTTTGGCTATCCTTGAATATCTTGGGGTGCCATGGGCATCCCCAAGCTTAGGCTCTTTCCACCCTTTATTCCATAGTCCCTAAAAGCTTTACCCAAAACTTGAAAACTTCACAACACAAAATTCAACAGGAAATCTTATAAGCTCCGTTAGTGAAAGAAAACAAAACCACCACATAAGATACTTCCGTGAACTCATTATTTATTTATATTGGTGTTAAACCTACTGTATTACAACTTCTTTATGGTTTATAAACTAATTTACTAGCCATAGATGCATGGAAATAAGAAAACAACACACGAAAAACAGAATCTGTCAAAAACAGAACAGTATGTAGAAATCTGTAACTAACGCAAACTTCTGGAACTCTAAAAATCCTACCAAAATAGGAAGTCCTGGAATTTTTTTTTATTGAACAGAGGCAAAAAGAATGAACGCAAAATCACATTCCTGTGATTTAACAAAATTATATTCATGCGTGCAAAGTTTCTGTTTTTCAGCAGAATCAAATCAACTATCATCGTAGGTTATCCTATAGGTTCTACTTGGCACAAACGCTAATTAATAGATAAAAACACATCTAACCAGAAGGTAGATGCAAGATTTATTACTAAACAGGAGCAAAAACAAAAAATAACATAAAGAAAAATTGGATTGCCTCCCAACTAGCGCTATCGTTTAACGCCCCTAGCTAGGCATAAAAACAAAGATAGATCTAACGAGTGTCATCTTTGGCACTAAATTCATAAGTAGCACGCATGATAGATTCATAAGGTAATTTGACTTTCTTTCTTGGAAAGTGCTCCATGCCTTTCTTTAATGGAAAATGGAATCTAATATTCCCTTCCTTCATATCAATAATCGCACCAATCGTTCTAAGGAAAGGTCTACCAAGAATAATAGGGCAAGAAATATTGCAATCTATATCAAGAACGATAAAATCTACGGGCACCAAATTTCTATTTGCAATGATAAGAACATCATTGATCCTTCCCATAGGCTTTTTAATGGTGGAATCCGCAAGGTGCAAATTTAAAGAGCAATCATCAAGATCATGGAAACCTAGAATATCACATAAAGTTTTCGGAATCGTGGAAACACTAGCACCCAAATAACACAAAGCAAAACACTCATAATCTTTAATTTTAATTTTCATAGTAGGATCCCACTCATCATTAAGTTTTCTAAGTATAGAAACTTCCAAATTAAGTTTTTCATCATAAGATTGCATCAAGGCATCAACAATATGTTTGGTAAAAGCTTTGTTTTGACTATAAGCATGAGGAGGATTAATAACATATTGCAACAAGCAAATACAACCTTTTAAAGAGAAATTATCATAATCAAATTCCTTGAAATCCGAGATAGTAAGTTCAACATTATTAGAAGTAGAGGATTCTCCAATCTCACTTTTACCAAATTTAACATCAAGATCTAAAGACTCCGAATTTTTGGGACGCCTTCTAGGAAAAGTTGATTCATCATCACTCCCATAATCATCAAAATTAATATTGCAAAACATAGATCTAATAGGAGACGCATCAATAACTTTAAGATCCTCATCATTATTTTCATGAAGACTAGAAGAACACGCTTTTATAAAGCTTTCTTTTTTAGCACGCAATCTAGCGGTTCTTTCCTTGCACTCGTCAATGGAAATTCTCATTACTTTAAGAGACTCATTGATATCATGCTTAGGAGAAGAAGATCCAAGTTTAAGAGGATTAACATCAAGCGACAGTCTATCAACGTTCCTAGCCAAATCATCAACTTTGAGCAATTTTTCTTCAAGCAAGGATTTAAAATTCTTTTGAGAAATCATAAATTCTTTCACACTATTCTCAAAATCAGAGGGCAACTTATTAAAATTACCATAAGAATTATTGTAGGAATTTCCATAATTATTAGAGGGATTACTAGGGAACGGTCTAGCATTAAAATTTCCTCTATAAGCATTGTTTCCAAAACTATTCCTACCAACAAAATTCACATCCATAGATTCATTATTATTCTCAATCAAGGAAGACAAAGGAATATCATTGGGATCAAGAGGAGTATTTTTAGTAGAAAACATCTTCATAAGTTCATCCATCTTTCCACTCAAAACATTGTTTTCTTCTATAGCATGCACTTTTTTACTAGAAGATCTTTCGGTGTGCCATTGAGAATAATTAGCCATAATATTATCAAGCAATTTTGTAGCATCTCCTAACGTAATTTCCATAAACGTGCCTCCCGTGGCCAAATCTAAGAGATTTCTAGAAGCAAAGATCAAACCGGCATAATTTTTTTGTATGATCATCCATAAATTCAAACCATGAGTAGGGCAATTGCGAAGCATCAATTTCATTCTTTCCCAAGATTGGGCAACATGCTGATGATCAAGTTGTTTAAAATTCATAATATCGTTCCTAAGAGTGATGATCTTAGCGGGAGGAAAATACTTGAGATAAAAGCATCTTTGCACTTGTTCCAAGAATAAATACTATTTTTAGGCAAAGACGAAAACCAAACTTTAGGACGATCTCTGAGTGAAAACAGAAATAACTTCAATTTGACAATATTGTTATCTATATCTTTCTTCTTTTGCATATCACAAAAATTAACAAAATTGTTTAGATGAGTAGCGGCATCTTCACTAGGAAGGCCGGCAAATTGATCTTTCATAACAAGATTCAGCAAAGCGGTATTGATTTCACAAGACTCTACATCATTAAGAGGAGCAATCGGAGTACTAAGGAAATCATTATTATTGGTATTCGAGAAGTCACACAACTTGGTATTATCTTGCGCCATGGCAACAAGTAATCCAACACACAAGCAAACAGAAAAATGGCAAGCAAAAAGAGAGGAGGAGATTGGGAAAGAGAGGGCGAATGAAACAGCAAGGGTGAAGTGGGGGAGAGGAAAAGGAGAGGAAATGGCAAATAATGTAAATACGAGGGAGGTGGGTTTGTGATGGGTACTTGGTATGTCTTGACTTGAGCAAAGACCTCCTCGGCAACGGCGCCAGAAATCCTTCTTGCTACATCTTGAGCTTGCGTTGGTTTTCCTCGCAAAGTGTAGCATAAGTATTTCCCTCAGTTTTGAGAACCAAGGTATCAATCCAGTAGGAGGCTCCTTAAAAGTCCCACGCACCTACACAAACAAATTGAGAACTCGCAACCAACGCAATAAAGGGGTTGTCAATCCCTTCACTGCCACTTGCGAAAGTGAGATCTAATAAAGATAAAATGATAAGATAAATATATTTTTGGTATTTTTGATATGGATGCAAAAAGTAAAGATGCAAAATAAAAGTAGATGGAAAGAAAATATGATAAGAGATAGACCCGAGGGCCATAGGTTTCACTAGAGGCTTCTCTCGAGATAGCATAAATATTACGGTGGGTGAACAAATTACTGTCGAGCAATTGATAGAAAAGCGCATAGTTATGAGATTATCTAGGCATGATCATGTATATAGGCATCACGTCCATAACAAGTAGACCGACTCCTGCCTTCATCTACTACTATTACTCCACACATCGACCGCTATCCATCATGCATCTAGAGTATTAAGTTCATAAGAACAGAGTAACGCATTAAGCAAGAAGACATGATGTAGTCGGATAAACACATGCAATATGATATAAACCCCATCTTGTTATCCTTGATGGCAATAATACAATACGTGTCTTGCAACCCTTTCTGTAACCGGGTAAGAACACCGCAAGATTGAACCCAAAGCTAAGCACTTCTCCCATGGCAAGAAAGATCAATCTAGTAGGCCAAACCAAACTGATAATTCGAAGAGACTTGCAAAGATAACTCAATCATACATAAAAGAATTCAGAGAAGATTCAAAAATTATTCATAGATAAACTTGATCATAAACCCACAATTCATCAGATCTCGACAAACACACCGCAAAAACAGATTACATCGAATAGATCTCCACAAGAGAGGGGGAGAACATTGTATTGAGATCCAAAAAGATATAAGAAGCCATCTAGCTAATAACTATGGACCCGTAGGTCTGTTGTAAACTACTCACAACTCATAGGAGGGGCAAGGATGTTGATGTAGAGGCCCTCCGTGGTTGCTTCCCCCTCCGGCAGAGTGCCGGCAAGGGCTCCAAGATGTGATCTCGCGGATACAGAAGGTTATGGCGGTGGAAATTGTGTTTCGTGGTGCTCCTGGATGTTTTCGGGGTATGTAGGTATATATAGGAGGAAGAAGTACGTCGGTGGCCGCCCGAGGGGCCCACGAGACAGGGGGGCGCGCCCTACAGGGAGGGGCGCGCCCTCCTATCTCGTGGGTCCCTTGGAGCTTTCTTGACTTGCACTCTAGGCTCTCCGGATCATATTTGTTCCAAAAATAACGCTCCCGAAGGTTTCATTCCGTTTGGACTCCGTTTGATATTCATTTTCTTCGAAATACGGAGATAGGCAAAAAACAGCAATATGGGCTGGGCCTCCGGTTAGTAGGTTAGTACTAAAAATGATATAAATGTGTAAAATAAAGCCCATAAACATCCAAAAGGGGTAATATAATAGCATGGAACAATAAAAAATTATAGATACGTTGGAGACGTATCAGCTGAAAGACCGCGCCCTCGGCCTCGCCGAACAGCATGACGCCACCAGGCTGCCAGACCGCACCCTCACCCTCGCCAATGCGCTCTCCTCCCCGACACCCTCGCCAATGCACCCTTGCCTCGCCCTCGCCCTCGCCCTCACTGCGTGCCGGCCTCGTTACCAACGCGCCCTCGCTCTCGCCCGCGCCCTCGCCGTCGCCCTCGCCGCGCGCCGTCCTCGTCGCCGGCCTCGAGCCCGTCGTCCTCGTCGCACCCTCGGCCCCCCCACCGAGCCAGCCATCCTCATCGCCGATCAATCCACCCCCTAATGAACCCCCTGCTTCCCATGTCCCCCGCTCCCTGTCGCCGCTGCTCCATGGTCGTCGGCCGGCAGCACTGCGTGTGTTCTATTTTTTATGTATATATGTGTGTATACTTTTTTGCGTTCATATATATGTTTTTTCATGTATATTTGTATATGTTCATGTATATGCTTTTTCACGTATATGTGTATATGTTCATGTATATGTGTGTATATGTTCATGTATGAGATGAGATAGATATATAGACAACTTTTCATGTGTATATTTTCATGTATTAGATGTATATGTGCACTTTTGTATACATACTTTGTTGTTTTTCATATGTACGAAAATGCAGAGTGAAAACAAAAACAAACATATAAGAAAAAACAAAGGAAAAAGTGAAGAAGGAAAAGGCAACCGTCCGGCCCAGCCACCACCGCATTTTCATAAAGTTTTTCCATCGCGAACATTGTCGATGTCCTACCCCGTCCCACCCGGCCACCACCACGAACATGATGATGATGATGATATGATGATATATGAAAACTTGGTCAATTTTTTGTACTAGATGATGATGATGATGATGATATGATGATATATGAAAAATTTCTCAATTTTTTCTGTTGTAATTTTGATCGATGATATATGATGATATATGAAAACTTAATGATATGATGATATATGAAAACTTGGTTAATTTTTCTGCACATCCAGAATGGCGCCATTTTGTTAAATCCCTTGTTTGACATTCATGAGAGAGGTGTTCTGATGTAAGATATTCAGGAGAGAACTCCGATAACTCTTCAACATGAGGGGGGACGTCGACCAACCCCCTCTCGCCCGACCAAACCCTAGAAGCATCGAGGCCACCCCAAACCCTAGAAGAGTTGCTGAGGCCACCCCAAACCCTAGAAGCGTCGAGGGCAACCAAATTTATCGAGTTACAAGAGCGTTGTCGTCGAGGGCACCCCAAACCCTAGAAGCGTTGTTGAGGCCACCCCAAACCGTAGAAGCGTCGAGGCCACTAATTAATATTGCTTGTTGTGATTAGCTATCTAGTTCTATGTTTGCCACTAATATATCCATCTTGCATGTTTTTATGTTAATTACCATGTTGTAATATTTACAGAAACTATGGATCAATAAAGAGACTTGGAAAAAGAACAGTTGTTGTGGGATATAAACATTGGTAGAGGTGATGTCTTGTCGTTTCTCAACGAAACTGATGGTCTGGAAGGAGAGGATGAAGCAGGCTCTGGTGATCGAACAATGGAGGAGGAAAGTCATGATCATGATGGCTCCGGCAACCGAATGCCGGTGGAAGAAGGAGACCGTGATGACGGCTCCGGTGACCGAACGGAGTCGGGATTAGCTGTTGCAAAGTCCGGCGAGGTATATATATTAATTAAGCGTGTGTTGACTAGATAATTAATGAATTAATTGTTTTGGTATGTACATATATTAACTCTTCTTTCTTCTTTTATAGCCCTCCGGATCGAGCCAAACTTCGGTAACAAGACGAGGCCCGAAGAAAAGGTTGCGCTCGGATGAAAGGTTCATGATCACAGCAATTGCGGACGATGGCCAACCAATTGAACCCAGGCGGACCAAGGATGCATTTTATGCTTAGTGCGGAGCTATTGTTAGGGACAACATCCCGATCAGCACCCAGCTATGGAATAAGCCTAAGAAAGAAGACCTCAAGTTTCTTATGTCACCGATAGAGAGAAAGATGATCTTTGGACCTTGCTGAAGGCAAATTTCACCCTACCACCAGATGAGGATCCGAATAAGCCAGTTATAGAGCCACTTGTCAAGAAGATGGCAGATCTATTCAGGAGGTAGAAGAAAGAGTTGAAATCAATGTTTTTCGACAAAGGGAAGACTCCAGAATTCACCGACCGATTTGAGAAGATAAGAGATCACTGGCCCGCATTTGTGACCTACAAGACATCGGACAGAGTAAGAAAATGTTAGAGATAAACATGATAAATGCTGCAAAGAAGCTGTATTACCATCGCACGGGGTCAGGCGGCTACCTC
Source organism: Triticum dicoccoides (assembly GCF_002162155.2). NCBI lineage: Eukaryota > Viridiplantae > Streptophyta > Magnoliopsida > Poales > Poaceae > Triticum > Triticum dicoccoides. The sequence goes on from NC_041393.1 coordinate 76,112,079, forward strand.
AAAGCCCAGCCGTTGTGGGACAAAGCTGAGACTGACCTGATTGCTAAAGGGGTCGAACCAGAGACATTGAACTGGCCAGACTGTTCAAGGACTTGGTTCTTCGGGGTTGGGGGAACTTTGGACCCTAAAACAGGGAAGTGCCGTTGGACGGACAAGCAACTTGCAATACCCGTCACGAAGCTTCAGGAAGCAATCAAGGCAGCGCGGGAAGGGACATTCATTCCTGACGGAGAGAATGACAAGCTGACTGAGGCCTTGGGGAATCCTGAGCATGCTAGTCGAACACGAGGCATGCCAGGCTCCGTTGCGTGGAAGATTGGGTTTCCCAATGCAGGCGTTTATAAAACTCGGGAGAGGAAGAGGAAACAAGAGCTGAGCGATATACATAAGCTCAATTCAAGATTATTAAAGCTAGAGGAACAAGTTGAGAGCCAGTGAGCTCCTGACCAACCATCTCAGCGGCACGAAGCTACCAGAGAAGCTACCCTGCCATCTCAGCAGAGTAGCAGCATGGCTTCCATGGAGCCCGTTCAGTAGCCTGACTTCATGGCTCCTAGCTACTGCGTGGATGCTATCACGGACGCTCAACATTGCCAGCTTATGATGAAATGGCAAAACATCACCATGAAGGCGGTTGTCGGCACTGTTCCACCTCCTCAACTTGACGGAACTTTTCACTGCCGTCTGATTCCATAGGGCTATGCTGTTGCCATGGCAGATGAACTAAGGGAGGGGTTTGAGGAGCTCGAGCTTGACCACCCTACAGGTGAAGGGGCGATTCAGCTGGGTCTTACTCTGAAGACTCCATGTCTATGGCAGAAGGAGTACATCAAGCTTCCAAACTGGATGCCTCCACCTCCTCCTCCTCCTCCTCCTACGGTGAGTAAGGGCACTCCGCCTCCTCATCCGCCTCCTCCAGCGCGTGACGACACTCCGTCTCCTTCTTCACCTCCTCCGACGAGCACTCCGCTTCCTCCGACACGTGAGGGCACTACGACTCCTCCTCTGCCTCCTTCGGCACGTCGGACCACTCCGCCTCCTCTGGCGCGTGGAAGCACTCCACCTCCTCTGATGTGTGAGCGGACTCTGCCACGTCAGCAACGGCGGAAGAGAGAGGCCGCCGCTCTGGCGCCTAGCAGTACAAGCAGAGGAGTTAAAAAATTCAAGTATGCTCCATCTCTCAAGGCTCCGGAAAAGTTACCATATGAGCGGACTGACAAGGAAAACGAGGACATCAGTCATGCCTAAGTGAGGGACTTTTTTGCACGGAAACATCCAACTCCGAAGGAAACGATAGATCTAGTGGAAGTGGAAAAAAGCGGACAATCGATGCCCTGAAGCGACCACCAACGCCTCCGCCGGATTCCAACTATGTGTCCACTATTAAAAAGACATATAAGGAAGTAGAGCGGTCAGGAAGTACTTGCAGTGATGCAAGGTTAGCAGAACGAAGAAGTGGGGAAAAAATTCCTCAGCTAGGCGAACAAGCGAAGCAAACGTGCCCCCTCGCTCAAGGTGGCTAGCGATATCATCGCTAATCATCCGGGGATGGTGCCCGGTACTAATCTTGCTGATTACCTGACCGATGATATAGAGTTTGAAACAATGGAGGTGGACAAATTCAGATTCCAATATGGCAGACTCTCGTCAAACTTGATCATCATCCTCCTTTAAAAACGATGATGCAAAGACTCCATGAATGGTATATGGAAATATGCCGCATGTCTGGGAAGCATACTTTGACGATGAGAATTAAAGAGGAGCACGACCTCATTTGAATGGATATTTTGAATGTTGAATTTGACGAGTTATTCCAGTTATACAATCAAAAGGCCCTCGACAAAACACTCTTGACTTGCTAATGTCTATAAGTACTACTTCTGTAAAAATTAAGTCTTTATATATAGCTCAGCCCTTTCATTCGCATGTATATGTAATTATCCTCAGTGTATTATGCAGGTTGAAGATCGTCGAATGCAGAAAAGCATATATCTATGAGATTGGGTTCATTAAGCCAAATATCATACATGTGGATGGTCAAACACAATGTCTCTGAAACCGAGGACAACTTGCTACAATCGTTGCTTAAAAATCAAAACAAAGATAAAATACTATTCCTTAGAACTTCAAGTGAGTGTTACTGTGTTGTGCATATTTGGTTTCCCTTACTAGAGGTTAATTATAGAAATGTAACTGATGAGTTATGCAGGTGTGCGCAGATTCCACTTTATCTTGCTAGAGATTAAGCTTGAAGCTGGAATAGTAACTGTCTTAGACTCAAGAAGAAAAGATCCCCAGGAGTATGCGGACATGACTGATATGCTCCAGAAGTAATCATTATAGCACCATATCGGCAACTTTGTTCATTTCCTGATATCAAGTAATTATTCTCTTTGTCTGGCAGGGTTTGGAAAGACTTCACCGTAATTACGTTGTGATTGCCGGTGGAGCTGCAATTTAAACACCTGAAAGTAAGTACTACTAGATAGTTCCGCGCATATCCCATTGATTCTAGCAATTTTCATGGATAACATTTAGCATGCTTGATTATCATTTTGATTGAACTCTATTTCTCGTAAAGTGCTTGTGGCAGGAATCCGGGAATGATTTTTGTGGAAACTACGTTTGCGAGTTCATCTACAACTCGACGACCTCTAAGCAGGGCTACTCTGAAAAACAATATGATGTATGTAAACAAAAGAATTCACAATTTTATTTTATTACCATCATTTGTGTTCATCCATATATATGTATTGACCCACTTCTTTAAATTAGATGTGGCAGATGCGGGATGAATTCCTACGACATGATCGCATACGAGCTATTCAAGAGGAATTGGCGGGATTCTTTCTTGACCACGTCATAAATAAAGCCGGAGAATACCATGTGGAAGTTGAAATAGACCTTAGATTTTAGGGTTTGTAAGAGATCTTATATTGTATATATGTAGCTAGTAGCGTTGGATAGACATACGAAAACTTGTTGTTCGACCAATCTCTCGGAGAAAGAGAGGTCACTTCTCTCTGTATATGTTCATGAAGATCTTGTGTACTTAATGGTTCCTTCATTTGCTTACTAGCTAGCGTGTTGAGTTCTCTCTATACGTATAGTAGCTAGGATCCACAAAGCACGGAGATAAAGAGAGGTCACTTCTCTCTATTAGGTAGCTAACACAATATATTAAACCCCTAAATTAACCCTCCAAAATCCCCTAACCCCCCCTAAAAAACAAAAACCCCAACTCCTGTCATATGCTGACGCGTGTGCCTTTTGGTCCCGATTTGTATTACCAACCGGGACTAAAGATCCTCCTGCCTGGGCGCCCCACAGCGGCCACATGGAGCCTTTCTGTCCCAGTTTGTAAGCAAACCAGGACTAAATGTTTTGGGCTTTAGTCCCGACCCTTTAGTCTCGGTTCCAAAACCGAGGCTAATGGGCCTCTAGAACTGGGACAAATGGGCCATTTTATACTAGTGTGGGGTCGTACCCGACAATGTGTGGTATCGCAACCGCGTGATGGTGGCACGGGGCATCGCATCCACGTCCAGCGTCCCCTTGGCCTGGAACCGGTGTTGTTCACAGGGTGAGCATGACCTTGTCCGCCTGGTAGGCCTTGAGCATGCCTGTACTGGCGCTGAGTAGCAAGAAGCGCTTGCAGCTGATCTTCTCCAGCAGCCGAGCCAGGTTGGTGGAGGACAACCCGTCGAACTTGATGGACGCCGAGATCTCCAACATCGTGAAGTCATACTGTGTTTTCTTGACGGCCTTGGCGAAGGTGGCATTGTAGCCGTTGCCGGTGTTGGCATCCGCCGCAATGCCGAAGCCACACTACAAAAAAATATACTTCCGTGATGATACGTGTTTGTCATAGTAGGTCGCATTTTTTGTATTGCATGTACATCCATGACCAATTTATGACAGAATCAAGATAGTCATACCTGTGCTGTCGTAGACGTGTTACATGACATTACCAAAATTATCATCACGGAAGTGTCCACTTCCATGACGATAAATCGCGCGTCACAGAAGTGCTTTCGTCAAGGGTGACCCGACATGTGGCATCCATTGTAACGAAACGCCATTAAGCTATCGGGTTGGATTTTAGATCCGATAACCCATTAACAGCCCCGACCAATGGGAAATTTCCACGTGTAAAATTCTGATTGGCTGAAGGGAACACCTGTCAGCTCGTCAGTGCGCCAGATGTTGCCCGTCCATCTGAGGAGACATGGCTATGATACGTCGACACGTGGCTGGGCCCAACAGAGGCCCATATAGGTTAAAAAGGCCAGCTAAGTCAGAGGCCCGTAGAATTTAATCAGGTACTAGTGGGCCAGCCCAATAATGGCCTGTTTAATAAAGGCCCATTTACGTCCCGAAGCCAGATCTAGCCCGTTAATTGTTCGCCCAATATTTGGGCCCATTTGTGTCCCGAAGCCAGATCTGGCCTGTTAATTCTTCGCTGAATATTTGGCCCCAACTACAGCCCAGTGACTTTCGGCCTGTTAGAGGCCTGATGTAGACATGGGCCCATTTCAGCCCGGTGTGAATTTCGGCCTGGGAATGGCCCGTGCTGCCCATGGGCCATATATGGTCCCCGAGGACATCGGGCCCACTAACGGCCCGTGCTAAAGGTGGCAACATGTAACACCCCAAAAATTTAACCATGATTTGTTTATTAAAATTTTGGCAGGAAATTAAATTTTTATTTTCTGGATTTATCCTTTGATTTTAGACCTTCTTTTCTTTGATATTGTGGAGTTTTTGCCCCAAGTAAAAACTTTTCAAAAGCATTGTTGGACTTATATACTCTCTCAGTAAAACATTTCTTTTATCAGTGGTTTTATTTATATAATTTTTTTTCCTAAGCTTTATTTCTCTAAAATGGTTTTTCATAAGTTTTAGGGTCCCATTTGCACTGCAACCCTTTTTAAAAATTCATTTAAAAATCCCACCAAAATTTGGGGATGACATAGGATGTCCCTAAATCACTTTTATGCAAAAATATCCTTTGGTCATTTGGAGATTTTGAGCTTTACCCCTAGTTTTCAAATCTGGTCCAATTGCACTTTTGCACTACAGCCTATTTAGATATTTCTTTACAACTTCCACCAAAATTAGGGGATGTTATTAGGAGTATATTATTCAACTTTATGCAAAAATCCACTGGTGTTATTTGAAAAATTTGAGCAAAACATCCTCTTTTGCTCTCTGGTCCAGTTTGGCTTTTTCTACAGCAACTCTAATTTTCGTTGCTCTAATACCCATGATCTTTCTTCTGATTATTAACCACCCTGCAAAACCGTTATGTCCAGGAGAGTGGACCCATTGGAGTATATTTGGTGCATGCAATGATAGCTTTTAGTTTCTGTCCAGAAATGGTTTTCTCAAAAACATCCACTAGCAAGTTTCTAGTCCTGACCAACTAACATTGCCACCCTCTCTATCATCAAAAGAGACACTAGTCTGGAGTTTTTGGCCACCCCAACAGTTTCCTAGATGCCTCTGGCGTTATGTCAAACACCTTGAGGGCATGAACAGATTTGACAAGATTTTTAGTTTGCACACTGGACCTGCTTGCTTTGCCTAACCAGCATGTCCCATGGCTTTACCCTAGCCTATAGCCCCACCCTGCTAACCCTCATGTGATTTGGAGCCTCTTGGCAAGCGTTGGCATTTTGCTGAACGCCTGGCATGCGTGCACTGGGCGCGCTGAGAGCGCACGTTTTGCACGTGCGCGCACCGAGTCACAGCGTCCCACTACCGTCGCCTCGTGCTCGCTCTGGCCCTTCCCCACTCGCAGCCAACACGCCCCGACTCCTCCCTCGCCGCAGAGCCACCCTGGCCCTCTGCTGGCGCCCTACAGTGCCACCGACGCAAGCCGCCACCGCCGCTCCGACAGCCCCTGCCGTGGACGGCGCCGCCCGAGCCACAACCGCGCACCAGCTCGCCCTGAATAGCTCGAGCTCATCCGCTCACCCTGCCCGACCCCGCCAACCATCGCCACACGCCCCCTGGCTACAAAACGGCGGTCCGCCATTCTTATCCATGGCCGCCGTCGGAACCGACCTCGACCGCCTATATAAGGGGCCCCGAGCCTCTCCAAACCCTGAGGCGACCCCGTGCCATCCCCCTAGTGCGCCCCACGGCCAGCAAGCAACGGCGGAAAGCCTTCTTCCCCGTCCCTGGCCAGTTCGGCCGCCGCCGCCCTCCGGTCCATTGCATCGCAAGCGAGGCCTCCCCCGCCCATCCAGAGCCACCGTCCTCTTCCCCTCGATCTTGCGGAGCCGCCCAGACCCTCAGCTTCGACGGGGAGCCACCATAGACCAAACCCCCAATCCACCCGTAGCTGCCGTCCACCATGGAGCTCGCCGCCGGTGACTCCCTTTGTCCCCACCTACCTAACGACCATCGGGAGGACCTTCCTGGACTGGTGGATCCATACCTGCCCTCGGGAGCCTGCGGGGAGCCGCCGTTCGCCGACGTTGGTCGCTGAAGCCCTGCCTCTGTTCGGCCAGAGGGGTAAGGAGGCGGGGGCGACCAGTCAAACCTGACCAGTGGGCCCCCTGGACCCACTGTCAGTGACCCAGCACCGGTCCACGCTGGCGTAAGTGGAGGCGTAATTCCAGAGTACGTCTTCGACGTGTATTCTTTTCAAAACGTTTTTCTTTTTTCTATTTTATTTAAAAATAGAACTTTGAGTGGACATATCTTTTAAAATAAAACTCCAAATGAGTTGATTCTTTTTCCTACCTTTCTCAAATTCTGTCTAGTTTATTTTCAAATTTATTTGAAAAAAAATCAGACAACTTTTTTGTGCTGTTTTGAAGCTATGTGTTAATTTCAATATTTTCAAAAATAGGATTTTGAAGAAGAAGGCAACTTTCAAAATACAGCCCCCACTTGCATACTCTTGAAGGCAAGCATCCTGAACCCTGGCATAATATTTTTGTGTGTTGTTTGATACGGTTACAACACCACCTTGACATGGAGCATTCGTTATTTTATGTGACGATACGATCATACGCATGAGTACATAATGAAGATTCTTGCTGTTGGAAATGGATATGCGTGTGATAGTAATCATCCTCGTATGCCTTTCGTGCCTACTGGAAGGAAGCCGGGAAAGTCTCTGTCGAGATGATTGTGTCCGGTATGGCATGATGAGGTATGATGAGTGGTGATTCTGTCTGTTGGTTGAAATATATTTGTTATTCTGATCATGCAGGGAATACTTAAACCTCCTGAGTCGACCATAGATTGAGTCTTATTCCAATAACCCCCATACTTGTTTCATACTACCACTTGTCCCTGCTGCATGTAGGGTACAGTTCAGTAAATTGTCAACCCCTTTCTTGGCACACACCATACAGAGAGGCCATGGTGGAAGATACCGGCTGCATCCGGTAGGCAGGCCACCTGGTCCGGGGGCATGGGTGTTTCCGGTTGGGACCGAGAGGGGGGCACCCCGTAGAAGCGTGCAGTATAGATTTGATCCCATGCTAATCGAGGTTGTAGCCTCCCCACTTAGAGTTTTGCTTGACAGGTCTCGTGGGTGATTCTATACACTGGTAAGCTAAGCTGGTGTATGCCAGTCAGGTGTGTTTTCAATTAAAAGACCGTAGACGGAATTAGTCCCGATGGACTGAAGGAATCCGTTACTCGTGGGTAAAGAGTACACCCTCTGCAGAGATTATATCTATTCGAATAGCCGTGTCCATGGTTAAGGACTACAGTCTGGGTTGGGTCAAGTGTCGGTCTTAGTGTCGGTCTTCGGAGGAGAAACCGCTAAACCAGAACATGGATCATGACTTGTGACTTATGAAGATTATGATTATTTTTAAGATGGACTAACCCTTTTTATTATTGAGTATCCCTGGGACGGTTCTACCTCCTGGATATTCACTGTGATTGTTTTCTTATAAGCCCTTTATGTGGTGTCATACAGACGCCCGACTGTGGCATATTCGTTACTCGTCTTACCTTATAAGCCCTTTATGTGGTGTCGCTCGGACGCCCGACTGTGGCATACTGTTATTTATTTACTTTATAAGCCCTTTATGTGGTGTCGCTCAGACGCCCGACTGAGGCATGCTCGTTATTTACTATCCTTTCGAGGCGTTGCTTCAGACACCCGATCGGTGCATTGTATTACTACTCTGTTATTACATATTCATGTTGCATATAAATAACCTGCTTGCATACATCAGGGATTTTATTTTATGACTGATGTTGTGATCATAGAATATTTCAGAGCATGATTATCGTTTGTTATATTATACCCGTGTTCATAATGTTTGAGAGTACATTCAAAGTACTCACTGGCTTGTCCCTGGCTATTGTCTTGGCCAGATTTCTTGCTTGGAGAGGAGCATTGCGATGTCAGCCACGGAACCCACGCAATGGTGACAACAGCCTTGCGAAGATAGGAGTTAACCTGGTCAGTTGTTCCTGTGGGAAATGGAGTCCCATGGCCACTGATGAACCACAGACCGCTTCTGCCATCAACCACTAGAAACCATTTGTTGTACTCATAGGCTAGAATGGTCTTCTTCTACATATGATGTATTTTGCTTGGAGTTTTTGTATCAAGTTGGTGCCTCATCAGCTAATAGTAATCCTGGGGCTGGTGAGCACAAGGGCCATTTTCTGGGAAATTGATATCCCGAAAATCCGGTCCTGACAAACTTGGTATCAGAGCTAGACTGACCATTGGCTAATCCTATCTTAGCGAGGTCGATAAACCTAGGTTAACCAACCCACCAATCCTTAACCTAACCCCGGCCAAGCTTCTCCTGCAAGATAGCCACACAGTGACCTCGACACTTTTCGCAGTCGGTGCCCAACCTATCAGCCTAGACTGTCGATCACGCGCCAGTGGCCGACACCCAATTTGTCTCATTCGCAAGCGTGCGAAGGAAGACTCCATCCCCTTTTTCTATAAAAAGGGCACTCTACCCTCAACACAGCATAGCACAACCCCTTCCCCAAAACCAAGCCATAATGCCTGGCCCCATAGTGCACAATGAGACCACAGCAACCAACCTTGGAGGTTTTGTGACCGTGCTAGTAAACCTCACCCACCGTGCCTTTGCATTAGAAGAACCCCCAGAATATGTGGTGTACCAAGGACCCACGAGCGGTGAAAGCCGACAATTCTGGGCCATCGTGCACATCTATGGTAGGGGTCTATCTCTAGAACGCCCCTACAGGTTCACTGGAAGGACAACTTCCTTTGAGCCACAAGCCATCCAACTAGCTGCTCGAGAGGCTGTAGTTCAACTCCGGCACTTGTCGCCCAGAGTTAACTGTCGCTCGTTCTACTACTACCCCAGCCGTGACGGGTATGGTAGGCCACCCCAGGTTGCCAACGGAGATCACAAGATGGATCCTGTATTGTTACATCTGGTGCGCTACGTAAGTGCACTAGAGGAACTGTTCGATCAAATCACCCTTGATCTAATAGTAGCTCGTGGAGAACTAATACGCCGAGCCCCGGCAAGAGGAAAATATAAGCCCGACGCCGACAACCCAGTCATGCTGTTCGGACAACCGATCGAATCCTTGAGGTCTGCCCTAGTCATCGACCAAAATACCCTGATGTCCCCAGAAGTGCTTCATCGCCTTTTGGGAACACGCTCCAACGGGATTGTGGCCAACAATCCCCGGGATGGTCATCATCGCTACCCTGACCCTGCAGCCCCTCAACCCCCTCCAGCTAATCCCGACGGTGAGACCCGTGGAGAAGCCTCGACGTCCACAAGGCACGCCCACCTAGATATTAACGAAGTAGACTAAGTCACTCGAGTAGTACCGGGTCTTAGTATGTCCTCGTCTTGTAACTGTGTGACCCTATACCGCCATAATTAAATGCTATTTGCTTGTGCGCTCCTATTTTAAATAGTAGCCATGCATGAGTATGTTGGTGTACGATTGCATTTTTAATCTCGGGCGTAGCTGCCAAAAACCAACCTGGACGACACCAAGTTTGTGCTATGAGTAAACTGTTTGGTTCCAGCTAATAGGAGTAATATTTTCAAAAACAACCCTTATCAAATCTCGAGGTCGAGATTATTCTTAAGGGGGGTAGTGTTGTAACACCCCAAAAATTTAACCATGATTTGTTTATTAAAATTTTGCCAGGAAATTAAATTTTTATTTTCTGGATTTATCCTTTGATTTTAGAACCTTCTTTTCTTTGATATTGTGGAGTTTTTGCCCCAAGTAAAAACTTTTCAAAAGCATTGTTGGACTTATATACTCTCTCAGTAAAACATTTCTTTTATCAGTGGGATTATTTATATAATTATTTTTTTCCTAACCTTTATTTCTCTAAAATGGTTTTTCATAAGTTTTAGGGTCCCATTTGCACTGCAACCCTGTTTAAAAATTCATTTAAAAATCCAACCAAAATTTGGGGATGACATATGATGTCCCTAAATCACTTTTATGCAAAAATATCCTTTGGTCATTTGGAGATTTTGAGCTTTACCCCTAGTTTTCAAATCTGGTCCAATTGCACTTTTGCACTACAACCTATTTAGATATTTCTTTAAAACTTCCACCAAAATTAGGGGATGTTAGTAGGAGTATATTATTCAACTTTATGCAAAAATCCACTGGTGTTATTTGAAAAATTTGAGCAAAACATCCTCTTTTGCTCTTTGGTCCAGTTTGGCTTTTTCTACAGCAACTCTAATTTTCGTTGCTCTAATACCCATGATCTTTCTTCTGCTTATTAACCACCCTGCAAAACCCTTAAGTCCAGGAGAGTGGACCCATTGGAGTATATTTGGTGCATGCAATGATAGCTTTTAGTTTATGTCCAGAAATGGTTTTCTAAAAAACTTCCACTAGAAACTTTCTAGTCCTGACCAACTAACATTGCCACCCTCTCTATCATCTAAAGAGACACTAGTCTGGAGTTTTTGGCCACCCCAAGAGTTGCCTAGATACCTCTGGCATTCTGTCAAACACCTTGAGGGCATGAACAGATTTGACAAGATTTTTAGTTTGCACACTGGACCTGCTTGCTTTGCCTAACCAGCATGTCCCATGGCTTTACCCTAGCCTATAGCCCCACCCTGCTAACCCTCATGTAATTTGGAGCCTCTTGGCAACCGTTGGCATTTTGCCGAACGCCTGGCGTGCGTGCACTGGGCGCGCCCAGAGCGCACATTTTGCACGCGCGCGCACCAAGTCGCCACGTCCCACTGCCATCGCCTCACGCTCGCTCTGGCCCTTCCCCACTCGCAGCCAATGCGCCCCGACTCCTCCCTCGCTGCAGAGCCGCCCTGGCCCTCTCCTAGCGCCCTACAGCGCCACCGACGCAAGCCGCCACCGCCGCTCCGACAGCCCATGTCGTGGACGGCGCCGCCCGAGCCACAGCCGTGCCCCAGCTCGCCCTGAACAGCTCGAGCTCATCCGCTCACCCTGCCCGACCCCGCCAACCATCGCCACACGCCCCCTGGCTATAGAACGATGGTTCGCCATTCTTATCCATGGTCGCCGTCGGAACCGACATCGACCACCTATATAAGGGGCCCCGAGCCTCTCCAAACTCTCAGGCGACCCCGTGCCATCCCCCTAGTGCGCCCCACGGCCAGCAAGCAACGGCGGAAAGCCTTCTTCCCCGTCCCCGGCCAGTTCGGCCGCTGCCACCCTCCGGTCCATTGCGCCGCAAGCAAGGCCTCCCCCGCCCATCCAGAGCCACCATCCTCTTCCTCTCGATCTTGCGCAGCCGCCCAGACCCTCAGCTTCGACGGGGAGCCACCATAGCCCAAACCCCCAATCCACATGTAGCTGTCGTCCGCCGCGGAGCTCACCGCCGGCAACTCCCTTCGTCCCCACCTACCTAACGACCACCGAGAGGATCGCCCTGGACTGGAGGATCCATCCCTGCCCTCGGGAGCCCGTGGGGAGCCGCCATTCTCCGGCGTCGATCACCGGAGCCCCGCCTCTATTCGGCCAGAGGAGGAAGGAGGCGGGGGCGACCGGTCAAACCTGACCAGTAGGCCCCCTGGACCCACTGTTAGTGCCCAGCGCCGGTCCACGCTGGCGTAAATGGAGGCGTAATTCCAGAGTACGTCTTCGACATGTATTCTTTTCAAAACATTTTTCTTTTTTCTGTTTTATTTGAAATCAGAACTTTTCCTAAACTTTGACTCGACATATCTTTTAAAATAAAACTCCAAATGAGTTGATTCTTTTTCCTAACCTTCTCAAATTTTGTCTAATTTATTTTCATATTTATTTGAAAAAAATTCAGACAACTCTATTGTGCTGTTTTGAAGCTATGTGTTAATTTGAATATTTTCAAAAATAGGATTTTGAAGAAGAAGGCAAGCATCCTGAACCCTGGCATAATATTTTTGCGTGTTGTTTGATACGGTTACAACACCACCTTGACATGGAGCATTCGTTATTTTATGTGACGATACGATCATACGCATGAGTACATAATGAAGATTCTTGCTGTTGGAAATGGATATGCTTGTGATAGTAATCATCCTCGTATGCCTTTCGTGCCTACCGGAAGGAAGCCGGGAAAGTCTCTGTCTTGGGTAGACACGAGCTTGTCCCTAGTTCCTCGTCGAGATGATTGTGTCCGGTATGGCATGATGAGGTATGATGAGTGGTGATTCTGTCTGTTGGTTGAAATATATTTGTTATGCTGATCATGCAGGGAATACTTAAACCTCGTGAGTCGACCATAGATCGAGTTTTGTTCCAGTAACCCCCATACTTGTTTCGTACTACCACTTGTCCCTGCCACAGGTAGGGTACAGTTCAGTAAATTGTCAACCCCTTTCTTGGCGCACACCGTACAGAGAGGCCATGGTGGAAGATACCGGCTGCATCCGGTAGGCAGGCAACCTGGTCCTGGGGCATGGGTGTTTCCGGTTGGGACCCAGAGGGGGCACCCCTTAGTAGCGCGCGGTATAAATTTGATCTTGTGTACTTAATGGTTCCTTCATTTGCTTACTATCTAGCATGTCCAGTTCTCTCTATACGTATAGTAGCTAGGATCAACCAAGAATAGAGATAAAGAGATGTCACTTCTCTCTATTAGGTAGCTAACACAATATATGAAACCCCTAAATTAACCCTCCAAAATCCCCTAATCCCCCCCCCTAAAAAAATAAAAAACCCTCCAAAATCCCCTAACCCCCCCCCTAAAAAAACAAAAAACCCAACTCCTGTCATATGCTGACGCGTGGATGCCTTTTGGTCCCGATTTGTATTACCAAACGGGTCTAAAGATCCTCCTGCCTGGGCGCCCTGCAGCGGCCACATGGAGCCCTTCCTGTCCTGGTTCGTAAGAAAACCGGGACTAAATGTTTTGGGCTTTAGTCCTGACCCTTTAGTTTCTGTTCCAAAACCGAGGCTAATGGGCCTCTAGAACTGGGACAAATGGGCCATTTTATACTAGTGTGGGGTCGTATCCGACAGCGCGTGGTATCGCAAAAACATGATGGTGGCGCGGGGCATCACATCCACATCCAGCGTCCCCTTGGCCTGGAACTGGCGTTGTTCATAGGGTGAGCTTGACCTTGTCCGCCTGGTAGACCTTGACCATGCCTGTACTGGCGTTGAGTAGCAAGAAGCGCTTGCAGCTGATCTTCTCCAGCAGTCGAGCCAGGTTGGTTGCGGACAGCCCGTTGAACTTGATGGACGCCGAGATCTCCAGCATCGTGAAGTCATACTGTGTTTTCTTGAAGGCCTTGGCGAAAGTGGCATTGTAGCCGTTGCCGGTGCTGGCGTCCGCCGCAATGCCGAAGCCACACTACAAAAAAAATACACTTCCGTGATGATACATGTTTGTCATAGTAGGTCGCGTTTTTTGTCATGCATGTACAACCATGACAAATTTATGACATAATCAAGATAGTCATACCTGTGCTGTCGTAGAAGTGTTCCATGACATTACCAAAATTATCATAGCGGAAGTGTCCACTTCCATGACGATAAATCACGCGTCACAGAAGTGCTTTCGTCAAGGGTGACCGACACGTGGCATCCACCGTAACGGAACGTCGTTAAGCTATCGGGTCGGATTGTTGATCTGATAACCCGTTAACAGCCCCAACCAAAGGGAAATTTCCACGTGTAAGATTCTAATTGGCCGAAGGGAACACCTGTTAGCTCGTCAGTGGGCCAGATGTCGCCCGTCCATTGGAGGATACATGCCTGTGATACGTCGACACATGGCTGGGCCCAATAGAGGCCCATATAGGTTAAAAAGGTCGTCCCAGTCAAAGGCCCGTAGAACTTAATCAGGTACTAGTGGGCCAGCCCAATAACGGCCTGCTTAATAAAGGCCCATGTACGGCCCGAAGCCAGATCTGGCCCGTTAATTGTTCGCCCAATATTTGGGCCCATTTGCGGCCCGAAGCCAGATCTGGCATGTTAATTGTTCGCCGAATATTTGGGCCCAACTACAGCCCAGTGACTTTCGGCCTGTTAGAGGCCTGATGTAGACATGGGCCCATTTCAGCCCGGTGTGACTTTCGGCCTGGGAATGGCCCGTGCTGCCCATGGGGCATATATGGTCCGACGGGACATCGGGCTCACTAACGGCCCGTGTTAAATGTGGCAACAGTTAAGCCTAACATGACTTTGGGCCTATTAAAGGCCTGTCGCGTAATTCGGCCCGTTGATGCATGTACTAAGCTTTCCGCCTATTAAAGGCCCATGATATCAGTGGGCCAACTAAGGCCCGAGATATGTTTCGGCCTAGTAACGGCCCGTGGGCTAACTGGGCCAAAAGCGGCCTGGTCTACATTTCGGCCTGCTAAAGGCCCATCGACGACTAGTGAAAATTGAGGCCCAACATGCATTTTGGCCTGCTAAAGGCCCGTGGTTTCATCTCGGCCATAACAGGCCAGTACAATATTCAGCCTGTTAATGGCCCAACGCCACCTGGGCCAAACTAAGTGCTGGGTCAACAAAAGGCCCAACTAAAATATAGGCCGGTGTAAGTTTGGGCCTAGCGCAATGTGTGAAGGCCCCAATCATTCAGGCCCAAGAAAGACGCAGGCCAGCCCAATTGTGGCCCGCTAAAAACCAGGCCCGTTAGAGTCGAATGTTTCGGCCCGATTGACTACATCTAATTTTTTTCAGATAGCGAATGATGGCAGTAACTAGTAGGAATTAAGAACAAACCTACTCTATACAATAAAGAAATTACATCATAGTAACTAAGAATAAACCTACACTATACAATAAAGGATTTAAGGTATATTACATCCACTAGGCATTGAAGTTCGCCACCAGTGATCATAAAGCGCAACGAAGAAGCAGATTACAAAAACTGGGCACCATTGCAGTGTAACAAAATAATACTGAACCGAGACCACTTTTTTCCAAGACAATTCAAGAAAGGTTTGCCTTGTGGGGGAACTGCTGCGCAAGCTGCTGAGCAAGGCTGTGAGACCGTCCTAGCATGTCGGTCATAGCTTCCAGGTGTAGCTGTTTAGCGATGAGGTTCTCATTGGTGTTCTCCGCAATCTTTCTTAGATATAGGACTTCAAGTCGAAGTTGAGTTGTAGAATGCCTTTCTGCTAGAACTTGGGACTGAAGAAGTCGAATGATTCAGACAATGAATTCGGTGAGCTTGTCTGACTGTTAGTCTCAAGTAACTTGAACACTACAACAAGACAAGACTTTGGGGTTGTCTCGCTATCTTCAAGATGTTTTGCCTTCTTTGCTGCAATATATGTTGGGTTTGTCTCACAGCCTTCAGCAGACTTGTGCATGCCATCAGGCATATCACCCTGAAACAAAGTAGAGAGATGACAGGTTTTGCACCTGTATAAACAAAGATGATAACTGTTCTATCAATTCTATCCAATTTCAAATTAGAAAATAAAGAGTAAGTTCAAAATATCAAGAGCATAATTTGGCATTGTTCATAATGCGGGGAGCTTAACCACACTACTGGATTACCATGTCAACATAACAAGCATAGATGAAGGGCAAAGAAAATCATTGTATCTATTTTGGAAAATGTGCATGGCATGTTGTTCGTATCATCAGCCACATCAGTAAGATAAAACAGGAGATGACAAGGTGCAAACGTGGGCTGCTTCACCACACACTGGATTATAGATCCACAAAACCAAGCATACATACAGGGAGTATTAAGTAATGTGAATGGTATGAATAAGGAATTTGGTTTTACAAGTAAAACTTAGAACTTACGGTTATTACGAACATGCATTTTGGTAGAAACAGCAAACTAAACAGCAGTAAACGATAGGGAGTATGAGCAAATTAAACAGCAGTTGAGGATAAAGGCTTTAGAAGGACTGACTTACATTAACAGTTAACACCGGCTTTATAATGCCCTTCTCCATGTCAAGGGAAGGATAACTCAAGAATTTCAGCACATAATCTTCTTGATAAGCATTGCCTGTACTCTACATTTTGTAGAGAGTAATTATAGATATGATAATACTGGAAGGGATAGAGGATAATGAACATAAGATGCAGATTGTTGCTACATAATGAACTACCAATCCCTGGAAGTACAAGCACTACAGGACAAAATGTACTGACAAGAGAAATGGGCTACACTTCTGCACTGACATTGTCTGTGTATTCTACTTGTTGGTAAGATTAAATATAGATCTGATCTTTTTTAGTAAATGGTGGGCGAGGGAGACAAGATGCAGAATGCTACAAAATGAACCAATCCTTACAAGAGGACTGGAGAGCTAAACCTCTTCAAAAGCATTGGGTTGATTCTAAATTTGTGTAAGAGTCCATACGGATCTTATAATGTCCACCGAATGGACAATTACGAGGCTAACATGTGCAGTGATGCTACATATCAAACATCTATGAAAGTAAGTATGGTCATACAGGGCAAGAGGTACTCACAAGAGCAATGCAGTGTGCAATATAGTTGCGTGATTCTGTGGTCCCTTGAGAACGAATATTCTTCTGCTAACAGTTTTCGTACAAGTGAGACATTAAGGCAAATGCAGAAATGTAGTTCAAATTGTGATGTGATATCATAGACAGTACCTTACACTGCAGCCGAGACCAATGTGTAACAAGATTATTCCAGTCACCGTCGGATAAATGTAGCACCGGAGACTTTACAGAAATTTCGTTCAGAGGCTTGCCATTGAAGTGCGCTTGCCTCAGGTAGGAATGATACTTCATCAACGAGTACTTGAAAAGCGCAACCAACTCTTGCTCGTCATCACAATCCAGTTTGCTCCTCGCCTATTTAAAAGAATGAAATCTTGTGTCTTCTGTCAGCAGAAACATACGCAGTAATGACCATGAATAACATTAGTACATTACTTACGCGTAAGTTCGAAGGAAGACTGGAAATTCTTCTGTGTTTGCGGTATAATCTTTCCATGAAGGAAAGATGCGCACAAAGTTCCTGACAAAAACATAAGCTTCGTCTTCTAAACTGGGAAGAAATGGAACAGGGGTCCTATTTGCTGCAATTGGGACTCTCTCTGGTTCGAAAAGAGATTTGGCAACTGAATTTGGTGTACTCTTTGCTGGAACGGGGGTTTTGCATCGTACAGCTGGTGCTATGTCAACTGGCATAATCATACTGTTTGCTGCAGTTGGGATCTGCTGAGTTGGGGCATCAGAAATGACTAGTGTAGTAGGGCTAGAGTCTGCTAGAGTTGGGGTATTTTGTGGATCAAGTGATATTGCAAGTACACCTAATGGGCTATTTGATTTATCGGGTGCCACTACCTTTTCCAAATACTTTGCTTGTGCTCCTCCATGATCAGCAATCACCCTCTTCCTTTTGAACGTCTGATACACAAGAACAACATTTGAATGGATAAATATGGTATGATGACGGATGGAATATGTACTGAAAATGGATAGGCAGGGCATATTCACATACATGATGTGTAAACTAAGCTAATGATAGTTCAATAAAGTAGAAGCAATGCAAAGCATCAGTTCCAAGATATGTGCGAGCAATGTAGCCTTGGAAAGTTAGAGCAAGTACCTTGATGGGTGAATAAGATAGGGAATCTTCCTCTGACTCCTCCACTAGGGAGCTACATTGACTTAGGTCTCCCTCTAGCTCAGAATCGCTGTTAGGATCATATTCTGAGCATGAATCTATAGGTGGAGAGCATTTGCATTACATTGCATCCAGACTTGATTTCAGGCCCTTAATGCCAAGTTTGACAGTCATGGCATTGTTCTGCTTTATTCTTTTCATGCGCACAAGCTCATAATCATTATGATGCTGTTCAGAATCTGAGATTCATGAAAACATAAAAAGTAGTCAGGTTATCTATGGAATACATTGCGGATTCAACTCGGAGAGTGTTTCCCTATAAGCCCATGCATATGTAAAGTTCACATCCCCAACTGTGCTGACCAGACCACACACAGAAATACAAACCCCTTATGTCGCTATAATAGGCAGGCACACATTTCAAAACTGAAGTAGGAACATTAGAATCATATGAAATTCGTATTTGAACAAATAAACTAAGCAATTATGAGTGGCGTAATGTTTAGCTTCAAGGGTGGAGTGTTGGTAGTGCGACACAAAGCAAGTAGGCAGATTGTATTCCATGTAAAAGATCGAAACCTATGTAAAAGCTGGAAATGACACTTTCTTTCTATAAAATGCAGTGTTTGTTACCCACACATGATGGAAGAGATCACATAGGGAAATACTATTCACTCATGTCTATGGTTCCAGTATTTAGAAACAGGGTGGTCCATCCTAAAAGAATATAGACAACAAATATGACAAGGCAAGCATAGATGTAGTTAATCAATCACTTACTTGTGAGCTTGTTAGGACAAGTATGCAGAATTGTAACCGTAGTAAGAGACCGTCCAAAATCTGAATTAAGAAGTTTGTCTAGCACTTATTGTTTGCAACTAATCGACGTGAATAATTATATATTATATCGAATGAGTAAGAAAGACAAGTAAATTTGTTAACAAACCTGGCTTGCAGTAGTAATCTGGGTCAATGTCACTACGACCAACAATCCAAAATGACTAGTTTCTGTTCCGAGGGCCAGAATTTTGAAAACCCTGTGAACTTTAGAGGTACTAAAGATTACCGAAATACATCTAAACCATTAAGTGTAGGTAGCACTGAGCACACAACAAACCCTAATGACAGTCCTTCCTAATGAGTAATGAATCAATTAGAAAATGGGTGATGAGGAGTGGCTGCTGAGTGTTGAGGACGTATCTCAAGATAAATCGGGTTGGCTTGGTGGGTGCTGCACGTCTGAGCCCTGAACAGACAGGGAAGGTAGGCACGGCGGTGCGCCCGGGCAGCGGTGACGCTGTTGGGCAAGCGGCCCCTGGCGTTTTGTTAGTCCGGCGTCTGCTCCTAGAGTCATGCCATCCGGGGACGCCAAGTCACCAGCAAGGCAGGCGGCTGGGGGCGAGTAGAGATCGGAAGCGCGCAGCAGAATAGAGGGGAATCGGGGCCTGGGACAACCCAAAATCCCAGGGTGGGCCGGCCCACCGTGGGCACCCTGTAGAGATACACACCCGAGCGGCGAACATGCATTTTTGAAACTAATTTAGGAACATTTAGCTGACCAATTAAACAACTCTGTTTTAATTATATCAGATTCGTATTTGAACATCTAAGCTTGTTTATCTTCATGGGTGGAGCAGTGTTATTATGTCACGAAGCACGTATTCTAATCGTATAGTGATCATAAAAGGGGGAAACTCTAAGCATATTTTTTAGCAAAAGAGGGTTTCCCCTCCGATTTCTATTAAAGAAACCACCACGGAACCAACATGATCAATTAAACCCTAAGCATGATCAATTAAACCGTATTATGGCTGTGCCATGGCAGATTTGAAGCTGCAAACTGGAGAAATGATATTTAGCATCCATTGTTTGCTTCGAACTAAGAACTAAATTCTAAGAGCTGAAAAGAAAGTAGAGTAACCAAGTTAAGATCTATTTTCTGGTTGAGATCAAAAAGTTGAGGAGATATGAAGTACCACCTCTCTTGTGGCGCCGTGTAGGCATCGGGGGTGCGATGGCTGTCAGTGGCGTTGAAGCAGATCTGCGACAATAGACGGGTGCATCGGGGGGTAAGTCCCGTTGCGGTGGAAGAGAAGGTCGTGTGAGTGGCCCCGGCAAAGAGGACGACGGCGCCGATGAAGTGAGAGGATGCGATGCAAGGCTATTGGTCCGTCATCGTGGATGAGAAACGTCCATCTCTAGCAGTGGACGACGCGGTCTTGGTAGGCGCTCCGGCATGGTGGAGGACGGTGGCGACGGATGTGGTGGAGGACGGAGGCGATGGATGGGGTGGCGGACGGAGGCTGGTGTGGGGATGGGGTGTTCTAGCATGGACGGTGTATGAATGGGAAAATGGAGGGAGAGGTATGGGGAACCATGTTTTTGGTACGCGCCTGTCTGAAATATGGGAAAGTTACGAACTTAGCCCCCGTTTAAAATTTGGACGTCTCGTCGGTTGGGGATGGGACGATAATCTTGCATCTCGCCAATATTTGCCCAGAGGGATTTCGAGCGAGGAGAGGGTGGTTGGCGCACATGGTTGGCGCCCATGGTGTATGAACAGGGCTGACAGGTAGGGCGTTTGTGTCACGTCTGAGTGAAGTTACAAACCTGCCCCTATTGAAAATATTTGCCTACATCGATTTCGGTTGAGTCGAGTTTGTTTTGCCGCCCACCATGTATGAATGGGGAATGGAGGGAGAAAACGAGGTCTTTCGGACGAGCTTGAATCAAATGTGTTTTGCCACCCATGTTTGATGCCCACCATGTCGGAATGGGCTCAGAGGCGGTCATGTCACGTCTAAATGAAGTTACTAACCTACCCCTATTTAGAGCAGTGGAAATCTGGCCAATGGACCATGGATTGTCCGTGTAATGGGTAGATAGTAATTTCCATCTCCCAAACACTTTGCTTCGGGCAGCCGACGTGGGAGTGGACATTTTGCTGCTTATTTCAAATTTTGGGACAATAAGCATCCACCTTTACCCTGGCAACTAAACTCGAATCCATTTTGTATTCCTATATGAATCTTTATAAATCATTCTATGTGTTTTTATATATCTTCAAAAGGACGACAAAGATGTATTCCACTCTTATATATGAATATGGTTTACAAATGCCGATACTCAAATTTAGAAACTAGAATCCAGTTTAAGGTGAATTTGAATATTTGGAACACTTCATGTCCAACTCAAATGTCACACGCAGCATAATGTGTACTCCCATTTAGATATGTACACAACTAATGTATCAAGATTCAAATACTGAGTCAATCAACCAAGAAAGTACAGAACTAACACACATATAAACACTTATAGAGTATATGCATCAATAATATCAACTAACATACATAAGCTAGGCTGCTGTACTTTTTTTTTGGCTACAACAGCATCCTTTTTTTAGCCAGCATCCTGGCCCTTTCCGATGCGTGCCACTTATGGTCCATCTATACTACTACTATTACTGAATGCACATTCAGCCCGATTGGCATATTTGTAGGTCTGGCACAACAATCCAAATGAAATGTCTCCGAGTCTTATCAATTAATACAAACTTGTGCTCAAATAAAATTACAACCCAAAAAACAAAAAAAAACAATTATTACATAATCTCTAAAACTAATGGTTTTATTGATTACATGAACAGACAACACAAAGGTTATTCAACTATGGAAAGAACATTTCACCTATGATTTACCAAGTAGGAATTTAATTTCCTTTTTTCCTTGAGGACCTTAACAATCTGGTCAGTCTCAGCTTGCTTTGTTTTGAAATCCACCAAATATTTAATGTATCAAGAGTGACATGCAATGAATCAAGAGTGACATGTATGAAAATTATGAAGGTGGCCTTGACACAAATACGATGTCAACTACATGATCATGCAAAGAGCAATATGACAATGATGATGCGTGTCATATAAACGGAACGGTGGAAAGTTGCATGGCAATATATCTCGGAATGGCTATGGAAATGACATAACAGGTAGGTATGGTGGCTGTTTTGAGGAAGGTATATGGTGGGTGTATGGTACCGGTGAAAGTTGTGCGGCACAAGAGAGGCTAGCAATGGTGGAAGGGTGAGAGTGCCTATAATCCATGGACTCAACATTAGTCATAAAGAACTCATATACTTATTGAAAAAATCTACAAGCCATTGAAAAAAAAATTAATACGAGCATGCTCCTAGGGGGATAGATTGGTAGGAAAAGACCATCGCTCGTCCCCGACCACAACTCATAAGGAAGACAATCAATAAATAAAATTGTGCTCCAACTTCATCACAAAGCGGTTCACTATACGTGCATGCTACGCGAATCACAAACTTCAACACAAGTATTCTTTAAATTCATAATCACCCAACTAGCATGACTCTAATATCACAACCCCTATATCTCAATACAATTATCAAGCATCAAATTGATCATAGCACCAATTCACTTTCTATGATAGTTTTTATTATACCCAACTTGCATGCCCATCATTCTAGGACCAATTTTATAACCATAGAAAATACCATGCTGTTCTAAGAGACTCCCAAAATAATATAAGTGAAGCATGAGAGATCAACAATTTCTACAAAATTAAGCCACCGCCGTGCTCTAAAAGATATAAGTGAAGCACTAGAGAAAAAATTATCTAGCTAAAAAAATATAAGTGAAGCACATAGCGTATTCTAATAAATTATAATCAAGTGGGATTCTCCCAAAGGGTGTGTACAGCACGGATGATTATTGTAAACTAAAAATCAAAGACTAATATCATACAAGACGCTCCAAGCAAAACACATATCATGTGGCGAATAAAAATATAGCTTCAAGTAAAGTTACCGATAGACGAAGATGAAAGAGGGGATGCCTTCCGGGGCATCCCCAAGCTTAGGCTTTTGGTTATCCATGAATATCTTGGGGTTCCATGGGCATCCCAAAGCTTAGGCTCTTGCCACTCCTTATTCCATAATCCATCAAATCTTTACCCAAAACATGAAAACTTCACAACACAAAACTCAACAGGAAAATCTCATAAGCTCTGTTAGTGCAAGAAATGAAAACCACCACATAAGGTACTGTAATGAACTCGTTATTTATTTATATTGGTGTTAAACCTACTGTATTCCAACTTCTCTATGGTTCATATCCCCACATACTAGCCATAGATGCATCAAAATGTGCAAACAACACACGAAAAAACAAAATCAGTCAAAAACAGAACAGTCTGTAGCAATCTGTAACTCTCGAATACTTCTGGAACTCTAAAAATCCTACCAAAATAGGAAATCCTGGAAATTTTTCTATTGATCTACAGCAAAAAGAATCAACGCAAAATCATGTTTCTGTGAATTACTAAAATTATTTTCGTGCGCGCAAAGTTTCTGTTTTTCAGCAGAATCAAATTAACTATCACCATAGGTTATCCTATAGGTTCTACTTGGCAAAAACACTAATTAAAACTTGAAAACACATCTAAACAGAAGCTAGATAAAAAATTTATTACTAAACAGAAGAAAAAACAAAAAACAAAAATAAAATTGGGTTGCCTCCCAACTAGCGCTATTGTTTAACGCCCCTAGCTAGGCATAAAGCGAGGATAGATCTAAGTAGTGCCATCTTTGGCACTCAATTCATAAGTAGCTCACATGATAGATTCATCAGGTAATTTAACTTTCTTTCTTGGAAAGTTCTCCATGCCTTTCCTTAATGGAAATTAGAATCTAATATTCCCTTCCTTCATATCAATAATTGCACCAATCGTTCTAAGGAAAGGTCTACCAAGAATAATAGGACAAGAAAGATTGCAATCTATATCAAGAACGATAAAACCTATGGGCACATAATTCCTATTTGCAACAATAAGAACATCATTTATCCTTCCCATAGGTTTCTTAATGGTGGAATCCACAAGGTGCAAATTTAAAGAGCAATCATCAAAATCATGGAAACCTAGAATATCACATAAAGTTTTTGGAATCGTGGAAACACTAGCACCCAAATCACACAAAGCATAACACTCATGATCCTTAATTTTAATCTTTATAGTAGGTTCCCACTCATCATAAATTTTTCTAGATATAGAAACTTGCAAATTAAGTTTTTCATCATAAGATTGCATCAAGGCATCAACAATATGTTTGGTAAAAGCTTTATTTTGACTATAAGCATGAGGAGAATTCAACACGGATTGCAACAAGGAAATACAATCTATTAAAGAACAATTATCATAATTAAATACCTTGAAATCCAAGATAGTGGGTTCAATTCTATTTAAAGTCTTGACCTCTCCAATCCCACTTTTACCAAATTTAGCATCAAGTTCTACAAACTCCGAATCATTGGGAAGCATTTTAACTAAAGTTGACTCCTCTCCAGTCCCATCATTATTAAGATTCATATTGCAAAACAAAGATTTAATAGGGGAAACATCAATAACTTTTAGATCTTCATCATTATTTTCATGGAAACTAGAAGAACACGCCTTTACAAAGCAATCTTTCTTAGCACGCAATCTAGCGGTTCTTTCTTTGCACTCATCAATGGAAATTCTCATAGCTTTGAGAGACTCATTAATATCATGCTTAGGAGGAGTAGATCTAAGTTTCAAAGAATCAACATCAAGCGAAATCCTATCAACGTTCCTAGCCAAATCATCAAATTTAGCAATTTTTCTTCAAGCAAAGCATTAAAATTCTTTTGAGAGATCGTAAATTCTTTAACACTATTCTCAAAATCAGAGGGCATCTTATTAAAATTTCCATAAGAGTTATTGTAGGAATTTCCATAATTATAAGAGGAATTACTAGGGAACGGTCTAGGATTAAAGTTTCCTCTATAAGCATTGTTACCAAAATTATCCCTACCAACAAAATTCACATCCATAGATTCATTATTATTCTCAATCAAAGTAGACAAAGGCATATCATTGGGATCAATAGGAGCACTCTTAGTAGCAAAAAGTTTCATAAGTTCATCCATCTTTCCACTCAAAACATTAATTTCTTCTATAGCATGCACTTTTTTACTAGTAGATCTTTCGGTGTGCCATTGAGAATAATTAGCCATAATATTATCAAGGAGTTTAGTAGCTTCTCCTAAGGTGATTTCCATAAAAGTGCCTCCCGCGGACGAATCTAAAAGATATCTAGTAGCAAAATTCAATCCGGCATAGAAATTTTGTATGATCATCCATGTATGAGGCCATGAAATTTGAGATGGGATCCATGTATGAGAATAAAGTGGACTTTGGTGGACTTGCCCGATGATCGGCAAGCCATAGAAAATAAAGGGATCTTCAAGACGAAAAAAGACACTGATAGTAGTTTTACTATCTACAAAGCTCGACTTGTCGCAAAAAGGTTTTCGACAAGTTCAAGGTGTTGACTACAATGAGATTTTGTCAACTATAGTGATGCTTAAATCTGTCTGAATCATGTTAGCAATTGCCATATTTTATGAGATCTGGCAAATGGATGTCAAATCTGCATTCCTTAAATCGATATTTTTTAAAGAAGAGTTGTATATGATGCAACCAGAATGTTTTGTCAATCCTAAAGGTACTAACAAGGTGTGCAAGCTCCACCGATCCATCTATGGACTGGTGCAAGCATCTCGGAGTTGGAATATGCGCTTTGATGAGTTGATCAAAGCATATAGTTTTATACGGAATTGTGGTGCAGCCTGTATTTACAAGAAAGAGAGTGGGAGCACTATAGCCTTTCTGATAAGTATATGTGAATGACATATTGTTGAGCGGAAATGATGTAGAATTTCCTGGAAAGCATAAAGGAGATTTTGAAATAAGATTTTCAAAGGAAGACCTCGGTGAAGCTTCTTGCATATCGGGCATCAAGATCTATAGAGATAGATCAAGACGCTTGATAAGATTTTTTCAATGAGTACATGCCTTGACAAGATTTTAAAAGAGTTCAAAATGGATCAGTCGAAGAAGGTGTTCTTGCCTGTATTAAAAGGTGTAAAGTTGCGTAAGACTCAAAGCCCGACCACGGCAGAAGATAGAAAGAGACTGAAAGTCATTCCCCATGCCTCAGTCATAGGTTCTATAAAGTATGCCATGCTATGTACCATACCAGTTGTGTGCCTTGCTATCAGTGTAGCAAGGGGGTACGATAGTGATCCAGGAGTGGATCACTGTATAGCGGTCAAAGTTATCCTTAGTTACCTAAGAGGACTAAGGAAGTATAACTAGACTGATCGTCTTGCTTGATGGCTTACCACGAAGAATAGACTTCTCGGGCTGGGGTGGAGCATAACTAGACTAAGAGCAGTCACGTGCATAGTTTCCTGGACTTCCGCATGTGAAGCAAGTCCCTGAAGTTGGGCATGGCCCCGCATTGACAAGCGATCTACCAATAGGTCTGGGAGGAGCATACGACTAAGCTGGGTGAGGCACCACATAAGATGGTCTCGGTGTATATCCAGAAGGAAGAGCGGAGTTTGGAACCTAAATCCGGCGATTCTGAGAGCTAGAGCCGGAGAAAGATCCCAAATCACGGGTGTGCTTACGAGACTCCTCGTAAGTGAGTTGAGTTGTCTCTGCATTAATGGCCTTGTTCACAAGAGCTTGGAATGTATCACAACGATGCAGGTGGAGATCACGACACAATTTGCGGTTGAGACCCTTCAAGAACCTAGCCTTCTTCTTGGCGTCCGTGGACACCTCTTATGTAGCATAGCGAGCAAGGTTCTCAAACTCTCTACTGTAAGCATCAACAGCCATCGTACCCTGGGTGAAACTATATAACTTTTCTCTCTTGCGATCAATGAGGGCCTGAGGAATGTGATGCTCGCAAAAAGCCTAAGTGAAATCCCTCCAGGTACGAATCTGGCCAGCTGGAAGCATAGCCTCGTAGTTCTGCCACCAAAGACTAGCAGGACCTTCCAGGTGGTACTTGGCATGGGTGACCTTGTCATCTTCAGCTATGTTTGCGGAACGCAGCTTATGAGTGATGCTACGAAGCCAGTCATCTGCATCGAATGGATCAATGGAATGATGAAAGGTGGGTGGGTGCAAGTCGATGAAGTCATGGATGGAAGCAGACTCTTTGGACTGATGTGCGATGTTCTCCTTGATACGTGCCAACAAACGGTTAGACTCATGCTTGTTCCTCTCCATATCTAACATCAACTCTGTCAATGAAGCCTGGTCGGGAGGATCCTCATCCCTACCATCTCCGTGGTTCTGGCTACGTGCAACAGAACTTCGCTTAACTGATGACATCCTAAGAAACGAAACCAAGGACGAAATCAACATCAACTATAGGCTGTAGAACGTAAGACAAGGAAATTAGTATCTCTTGAAATCCTAGGGCAATTCCGGCAACATAACGACAGTAAAATGCTCAGAATGAGACATCCTGCTAAAAATGGGGTAGTACATCAACTCAACATCACCACTCAAGGTTCTGAGATAATACTAAATAGACTACACCGAAAGTACTCGAAAACTGGGATATGACTCTGATCAACCAATCCTATGGAATTACGAAGTAGTAACACGTGATCCTGATAGATGGAAGAGAAAGCCTAGTTACTTAACCCCAGAGGAAAGATATGATGACTCAGATCAGAAGGCCATGAGGTTTAAGGAGTAAAAAAAGCCTTACGTTCCATTCCACAATCAATTCCCTTATATAACTAAAGAATTTCTAGACTCAACTTCGACCAGTTTGGCTTAGTAATCCTACAGGTAGTCAGGCTCTGATACCAATGCTCTCAGGACCCCGATCCTAAGTCACACCGATCTAGCATGTAACACATCATTTCACTTTGCGGACTCATGCACGGTATTCCCACGGGTGCCACCTTACCTGTCTAGGGACCATTTGCACCTTTTGGCTCACGTATATGATTGTTTCGCTAGTGTTCATATGACAGAGAACCCGGGCCGACATGACTAGTCGTAAACCCAAGGTGGCACAAACTTACAGGAATAGGCATACATGACTCGGCAACGAACGTATCGATCATCAACGTATGAACCCAAGTCGTAGCTGTTAGGGAATGTAGTAATTTCAATTTTCCTAGGCACACACAAGATCATAGTGATGCATAGCAACGAGAGGGGGGGTGTTGTCCATGTACCCTCATAGACTGAAAGCAGAAGCATTAGCACAACACGGTTGATGTAGTCGTACATCTTCACGATCCGACCGATCAAGTAGCAAACGTATGGCACCTCCGAGTTCAACACACGTTCAGCTCGATGACGTCCCACGAACTTCGATCCAGCAGAGCTTTGCGGGAGAGTTCCGTTAGCACGACGGCGTGATGACGATGTTGATGATGCTACCGACGCAGGGCTTCGCCTAAGCACCGCTACAATATTACCGAGGTGGAATATATGGTGGAGGGGGCACCGCACACGGCTAAGAGATCAATGATCAATTGTTATGTCTAGAGGTGCCCCCCTGCCCCCATATATAAAGGAGCAAGGGGGGAGGCGGCCGGCCAGGAGGAGGGCGCGCCAAGGGGGGAGTGGGAGTAGGACTCCTCCTTTCCTTGTTGGAGTAGGAGAGGGGAAGGAAGGGAGAGAGGAGGAGAAGGAAAGAAGCCCCCCTCCTTGTCCAATTCGGACTAGAGGGGGAGGGGGCGCACGGCCTGCCCTGGCCGCCCCTCGTCTTCTCCACCAGGGCCCATGAGGCCCAATAAACCCCCTGGGGGGTTCCGGTAACCCCCTGGTACTCCGGTATATGTACGAAACCTTCCGAAACCATTCCGGGATCTGAACATAGTCATCCAATATATCGATCTTTACGTCTCGACCATTTCGAGATTCATAGTCATGTCTGTGATCATATCCGAGGCTCTGAACTACCTTCGGTACATCAAAACACAAAAACTCATAATACCGATCGTCACCAAACTTTATGCGTGCGGACCCTATGGGTTCAAGAACTATATAGACATGACTGAGACTCGTTTCCGGTCAATAACCAATAGCGGAACCTGGATGCTCATATTGGTTCCCACATATTCTACGAAGATCTTTATTGGTCAAACCGCATAACAACATGCATTGTTCCCTTTGTCATCGGTATGTTACTTGCCCGAGATTCGATCATCGGTATCTCAATACCTAGTTCAATCTCGTTACCGGCAAGTCTCTTTACTCGTTATGTAATGCATCATTCCGCAACTAACTCATTAGTTACATTGCTTGCAAGGCTTATAGTGATGTGCATTACCGAGAGGGCCCAGAGATACCTCTCCGACAATCAGAGTGACAAATCCTATTCTCGAAATACGCCAACTCAACAAGTACCTTCGGAGACACCTGTAGAGCACCTTTATAATCACCCAGTTACGTTGTGACGTTTGGTAGCACACAAAGTGTTCCTCTAGTAAACGGGAGTTGCATAATCTCATAGTCATAGGAACATGTATAAGTCATGAATAAAGCAATAGAAACATACTAAACGATCAAGTACTAAGCTAACAGAATGGGTCAAGTCAATCACATCATTCTCTAATGATGTGATCCCATTAATCAAATGACAACTCATGTCTATGGCTAGGAGACTTAACCATCTTTGATTCAACAAGCTAGTCTAGTAGAGGCATACTAGTGACACTTTGTTTGTCTATGTATTCACACATGTACTAAGTTTCCGGTCAATACAGTTCTAGCATGAATAATAAACATTTATCATGAAATAAGGAAATAAATAATAACTTTATTATTGCCTCTTGGGCATATTTCCTTCAGTAGCAAGCTACGGGGACTTAAAGGAACAACACGTGACATTTCCCCGAAGGGAGACACCGGAATGAAGAAGGACACATGCCGGCCAGCCTAAGTGTTCCGGAGCAATAGCAAGCTACCATGGCTCAGTGGAAGCACTAGGAGACATTTCCCCATAAGAGAGGCTACCAAGAATAAACAACTAGGTTGTCGGATCCCACACATAGCAATACACATTACACGTACGCATAACATGCAAGTATGTGCTGTACAACATGGCATCACAACATAACTCAACAACTCATATAGATAAGGACTCAGAAGAGCCATTATAGCATTTATTCCAGGGTCACATGACCCAACATTCAGAGCATACAAGCAACAAGCGGAAGCATAACATGTCTGAGTACAGACAACTACAAATGAACAAGGCTGAAGAGCTTGACTATCTGCAACATCCGATCAAGATCGTAGCTTACAAGCTACATGTCGAAGTACACAAAAACTAGTAAGACCGAAGTCTCCGCTGCAAAAACATAAATAAAGCAACGTGAGTACAAAGGTACTCAGCAAGACTTACATCAGATCCTATCATACATGCATTTGTATCAAGAAGGTAATGTGGGTTTTAGTTTCAGCAAGCCAGCTTTGACTGAGTGGCTATCCTGTTCTACGATTATGAGTAACTTCTTTGAGGTGAGAAAGCGCACACGAGTCCACTAATCACCACACAATACACTACTATGGATTCATCCCCGCCTCCCTACGAGAAGGCCATCCATAGCACTCACACTTGTCTTGAGCATTTTAGAGTATCCACTTCAAGTTGTCTATGTACCACGTAAGCATCCAAGAAGTCCATACCCGCGGACCCGGCTATTCGAATAGTTCATGTTAACCCTGCAGAGGTGTACTTCTTCACACATGCTCTCGCCACTTATCGCCATGTACACGTCATGTATCTCGGCAACCTTCAACCGTAAGCCTGGCGAGGGTGTCGGCCACGACCTGACTACCCACACAACACCCTAGTCCAAGTTTATCGCCTATTCGGGTTCTATCCGCAAGGGAGTCCGGCTGAGGTTTCCATCACGGCCCCAAACGATGTGTGCAGGGTTCCCGAGCCCACCATCCGGGTGCCACTCGATACAGCAGGCCACGTGTGCCTAGTATGTCCCAAGCCCACCCTGTTAGGTGCCACTTGGTAGAAAAGTAACACTACCTACAAACACCAGAAACTAGTTGCGACTCCTGGACAGAGATCAAGTCGGTTAATAAGTCGAGAGGGGCACTTAAGCATTCTAATGCGTGGTAGTAACTAGTCATTGGACGACATACACAGAACTCGGTGCTTAAGGACGGTTCCAGTGAGACAACCCACCATGTGCTCCTACATGGCCTCCCACCGCTACCTTTACAAAATCGTGTTCACACACTTAACTCTCAGCATGAGAACGTAGCACTGCACTCCAATTCATTCCCAATGAATCAGATCTGACACACTCTAAGCAATAGCAGACACGACATGGTAGGAACACAACAATGGCTTCAAACAACTCCTACACATGCTAGTGGGTTTCAACTATTTACGGTGGCAATGACAGGTCATGCAGAGGAATGGGTTCAACTACCACAGTGCAAAGTAGCATCTGAATCGTTGTTGTCCTAATGCAATAAAATAGAGCAGGAGCGAGAGAGTAGGATTGTATCGGAATGAACAAGGGGGTTTGCTTGCCTGGTAGATCAACAGGGGCACTGCTTCACATATAGGTACTCTTGAGCACTCTCTGGAGTAGGACCTATCGGGAAGGAATGGTGTCGACAATCAATACACAAGCATATGCAACAATATGATGCATGAACATGGCATGTAGATGTGATGTTGTTTGAGCTAATGCAGCTAGCATTCATCCAGTTGAAGTCCATTTGAACCAAAGGTTCAAATGCAACTCCAAAATAAGTCTTTATAAATGCCATTTATATGCTTTTACTTATACAATAGATATAAGTTGGTTTGTCATGCATGAAACTAGTACAGATGGATAGATTAAATTTTTTTTTGATAATTTTTCATATATAATTTATTTCAATCTGAGCTACGGTTGAATTTCTATGAATTTTTGAACTTTATAACATTTTCTGGAATTTCCTGATTTATGTTAAAACCAGAAAAAGAATTAACTACGTCAGCACTGCGTCATGCTTGCGTCGGCAAGTCAACAGTGCTGACTGGGTCAAAGCTGACACGTGGGGTCCACACGTCAGTGTCATATGTTATTAGGGGGTTAGATTATCCTAATTGCAGGATTAATGGCGCTGGGGCCCACTTGGCAGTGTCAGGGGTTATGTTAGGTGGTGATTAGCACTAAGCTAATCACATGACAACGGGGCTGTCGGTGTCAAAACCGGCGGATCTCGGGTAGGGGGTCCCGAACTGTGCGTCTAGGTGGATGGTAACAGGAGACAAGGGACACAATATTTTTACCCAGGTTCGGGCCCTCTCGATGGAGGTAAAACCCTACTCCTGCTTGATTAATATTGATCGTATGGGTAGTACAAGAGTAGATCTACCACGAGACCGGAGAGGCTAAACCCTAGAAGCTACCCTATGGTATGATTGTTGTTCGTCCTATGGACTAAAAACCCTCCGGTTTATATAGACACCGGAGAGGGTTAGGGTTACATAGAGTCAGTTACAATGGTGGGAGATCTACATATCCGTACACTACTAGGAAAAGGCCTACTAATGGCGCACCTAATTTGGCCATTAATGGCGCATTAGTGGTGTGCCATTAGTGCCACGCCATTAGTATATTTTACTAATGGCGCACCACTGGTGCGCCATTAGTATCTGATATACTAATGGCGGACCTTAGATGTGCCATTAGTATATACAACAGTGGGCCATTAGTATGCCTCCCAGGGGGCCATGTATACCTAGTTGCTTTGGCATACTAATGACGCACAACAACAAGATGCGCCATTAGTAACTTCGGCATACTAATGGCGCACTGTTTAATGATGCACCATTAGTATCCTTTGGCATACTAATGGCGCACTGTGATGTGATGCGCCATTAGTATGAATATTAGGTTTTTTTATTTTTTAATTTTCTGTTTTTTGGACAGGTTACAAAATGTATAATTGGACAAAATATAGACAACACACATCAACAACAGATTCATCGAATACAATAGAAGATTAGTCTCTGAATACAATTCATCATATTAGTCTCTGAATACAATTCATCATACTAGTCTCCGAATTGAAAAGACCGAACAAAGATAGAACATTATATTACAAGTCTCGAGACCGCGAGTAGCGAGTTTGTCTTCACATTACAAGTCGATATCGATCATCTAAACTACCATCACATAGAAGAGAGATGCGGTCATCACGATGAGCATCATCACGATGAAACTCGTCTTCATCCGGTTCCTCCAACGCTCCCTCCCCTCTCCCGCTAGATAGCGGGCGTATCTAGATTCGGCCTCGGCCCTAGTGGTGTACCCTTTGTAACTGTTACCGCTGAATCGGTGAACCTGTCTCCGACACTCCTCCCAGTCGTCGTAGACTCCGGGAACCTTACCCTTGTACACGACATACGACGGCATCGCTATGCACTAGCCAAACGAAACGTTAGTACCAATTCACAGACAATACATAAGCAATATATAAGTATGCAACAGAACGATCGGAAGAGAAAAGCAAGACATTAATAGCATCGATTACATCTAAGTTGAACGACTCTCGAAACCAAAGAGACATACTACAAGTTCATTAAAGTTTTAATTACAACATGAGCCAATCGATGTTTCAGAACTAGACACAGCATCACTGCTTTCGACTCGACTCAAGGGACCGGAGCGTGGATGAAGCCGCCGTATATCGTGGGAGTCATGAAAGAACGGGCGTTGTCAGCCTGCATTTGTAGCATTGTGTCGATGTCACTGTTGGACGGTTGATTTCTGAGGTAGAACTGCCCCGAGGTACGAAGGACATCTTGATGGATGATTTCCGCAAACTTCGACTGGATGCGAAAGAATTCTTGTATGATGTCTGCGTCCTGGATTGCCGACACGCTCGCGGCCCAATCTTTGAGTTTACTCGGTAGCAGAAGTTGATGATGGTCCCGTACGATCGCCCGCATGTGATGGATGGCGTAGTAGGCACCCTTCTGACCGCCAGGCGACTGCTTGACGCAGCAGAACGTCATATTGTGGGAGAACACGTGCTTGCCGTACTTACGAATAGGCCTGGTGAAGGTGCCTCCAGATTTGGCGTAGCCGGGGAGAACATCATCAAGAACCTTCTTGACATTTGTGTAGTCTATGTTCGACTGATGGTCCGGGTCGAAACACGTGGCCATGGAATATTTGGGGCTTAGGAGGATGAGCGTGCAATGTGTGTCACTGCAGAAAACACGGAATGTTAAAAGAAAAACGATCGAAATCTAGGAATTCATATGTTACGGGCCGGTTGAGGGGACGACTTACTCGGGAAAGTAAGGCACGAGGAAGTTATCCTTATCTTGGTTTGTTAGAATGACGCCTTCGAGGTAAGAACTCGCGACTTGCCGGTCCCCAGCACTGCCCAAGATCTTGGCATGCATGTAGAAGGGGTCGACTATCACGATGTCCGGGGTCTTGTCGCGAATGATCCGCATGTCCATACTCAGCGAAAATAGCCGAACAAAGGTGTAGTGCAGCGGATGAAGGTTCAACATAGCATGGAAGTCATCAAACCGCAGGACGATCGTACGCCCGATGGAGTTATCCACAAAGCCCATGCCCTCCGGCACCTTGGCCGCGAAAACCGGGTATGCCACATCCTTCTCTCTGAGATGCCGCTTCTCCAAAGAAAGAACACTGTCATGCAGACTCTGCATAGCACCGGTTGCAACATTGAGCATATTTGTCGGTAGCATCGCCCTACCCGCCACATGCACCCTCCTCGAGATATCCTTAGGTGAAGGTGGGCCGTCCTGAGCACGGATCGTACTTAGTGCCGGCTGGCTCGCACCCTTGTTAGTCTTTCTTTTGCGTGCCTTCTTCTTCTCCTGTAATGGGACCGAGTTCTGCTCACAGACCGCCTTCTTGAGTGTGTTGGGGCTGATAATATTTCACACCTCGCCTATCTAAGGCTCGGTGAAATCGGCAGCTGGAGGCGTCTCCTGAGAGCTGAACGGCAGACGACGCCTGTTGCAACTTGGCTTCTCCGCGGTACCAGCTAGATCGCGCACGTCTTTTGTTGGGTTGGGTTCTTGAGAAGGAGGCCCCATGAAGTCGCCATCGTACCCATGTTCGGCAAAGTACTGATCGACGTTGCCAAATGTATCATCGTCGTCGTCGTTCTGATCCTGTGCCATATGCATGTTTGGATCCGTGGCATAGGGATGTCCGGCACCGTTGCGGCGGTCTTGCCATGGGGCCGACTTGGCGCCGGCACGACTGGCGGTGTTGTCTTTGGGGTGGTGTCCCCCGCCCCCAAACGAATCTAGCTCTTCGGCCAAAGCAGGGCCAGCTCAGGCAGGTGCTGAGGGTCATCACTTTATCATCGTCGGCCCCGACGGGTCGAATCGGAGGTAACAACTCGTTGCAGCCTGGTAGCACCCGAACCAGTTCAACCCTAAACAAGTTGGGTGGCATCTAGGTACCGTGGAACAAGGGATTGCCTGGTTGAACGATTTTGCCCTTGGCGACATCGACCAACTCGTTGTTCACGAAGTGCGGGAGAGTGCACGAAACATCGGCAGCGCCCTGCGAAAACATGTAGGGCGTCAGGGATGCCTAGTCAAAGGCAAGGAGATGAAGTCCTCGGCCGAGAGAGGCTTAATTAGTTACTGTGATGATGGCGTCGAGGCACCGCCAACGGCGGGCGTGCAGTTGACGGAGGGGCCGCTTGCTGCAGAGGTGCCGGCCGGCGTACACCCGGGTGCATTAAGCTCCCGTGCCGGCGTCGGAGACACCAATGCCGCCTCCGCCGGAGACACAAATGGCCCCGCCATTGCATTCTGTGAGTTGCTGGCCGTGAAGCTAGGAATCGGGGGCGGCCCCTGTTGGCCGCCCGCAATCCACGCACTCAACCCCTTGATCAAGGTAGGCACAATGGCGGTGATCGTCGCTCCAAGTTGTTGTTGCACTTGCTCTTGGACAATCTCCAGAATCAGCGCCACCTGTGCCTTGAGTTCTTGAACCTCGCGCGCCTGGCTTTCCGAGCTGGTCTTTTTCTCCTTCCGCACACCAGTGGTATAGTATGACCCCCATTTTGTGGACAAGCCTTTGCCGGCCACACGACCAGCTGACGTCGGCTTACTGAGCTTATCCTTGTTCTTCATTACATTCAACGCCCTATTTAGAGTGGTGTCCCAAGGGTTGCTCTTAGTCGACCCCGCGCTACTGCTTTCAGTCGCCTGTGGAAGGAATGTGAACCATTTAGAAATTTGGCTTCATTAATTAGAATGCAACCATATGGAGCTAATTACGCGGGGGTGTATTCCTTACCAGAACAAGCTCAAGCGCCCTGGTCTTCGGATCCGTGGTAAGCTCCTTTGTTATCGGGTCCTCCTTGTACCGGGCCCTGACATAGTTCCTGGTCTGCTTGTTACCGCTGTATTTCTCGAAGCGGGGTGGTAGGCCTTGCTCGGCACACTCCGCGTCCTCCTTGTCCCATATAGGCTCCGCCACTGTGTAACCGCCGGGACCGAGTTTGTGTTCCCCTAAGTTCAACTCCCGCATTGATCTTGATTCGGAGTTTGCGGTGCTCGAGCAATTGATCTTGAAGTCGTTGTTGTCATCTTCGGTGATCGAAGGATTTTTCTCCTTGATCTTCTCATAACTCTCACCTTTCTCGATCATTATCTTCACATTGCTTTTCCAAGTAGACAGGGCCTTGCTCATCTTCGTGAGGGCAGCATTGTTCACTTTATTCCCTTTGAGGCTTCTGTTTTCAAATTCAGCGGGGAACTTGTATCGTTCGTGCAGCTTCGTGAAGAGGAGGTTGCGCAAATTCCCTCGGTCAGGATGCCTCAGGTTCTCGGTGTTGATCGAGATGGTGCTCCGGAGAATGCACCCGAGCTGAGGCGAGTACCCCTTGAATATTCGTTCGGGCGCCATTGGATTCCCGTCGGAGTCCACTTCAGTAACTTCCTCCTTGAGGGTGCAGAGCACGGTCGGGTGCTGGTCCTTCCGTTGCCTCTTCGGTTGGATGCCATCTGTGCGTGCGCCGCCATCATCAGTGGTGGCATCCTCGGTGGCACCATCAGTGGTGGCATCAGTGGGGTCATCCTCGGCGGTACCATCAGTGGTCTCAGGATCGGTGGGGAAGGCGGCGTCCTCATACAAGTGAGGTTGTTCCTCCATCTCCTGGGACAGCTTCCAGAATGCCTTGCCGCCCGAACCCCCGGCCTCATCGGAGTTGGCCATGTTTCTCTCTAAATAGGAACAAAGTTTGGTCAAAAAGTTGGTTATTGTCAAGGAACAAGATCATGGTCTCATCATTTAGGGTTTGTCGACACCGAGGCATCCTAAAAGCTAAGCTTTTATCATTGAGGGTTTTTCGACACCGAGGCACCCTAAAAGCCTAAGCTTTCATCATTAGTCACAAGTACCCCGGCCCATGCATTAGTCACAAGTACCCCATATGTCCTATTTTAGCAAAGTCATGCTAAAATTCACGAAAAATTTCAGCATGACCTTTGCTGAAAATAGGACATATGGAGTACCCGAATTTGCTGGAACGGAAGTTAATCGACATTCCAGCAAACTCAAGGGCCTCTCGGGTGGACAAGGCAAAAAAAGTCCTCCATCACAACATGGAAAATACATTGGCATGTGAAGAGGTGAAACAATATATGCATCTCCAAGCAGTATCATTCAACATTGTGGACAAACCACTACAAGCAATACTGGATCAGATACAAGAAGAATGTGAGAAAATGCAAACAAATACTAACAGATTGATGTGTTTAACTTGTGGTGCTCTCTGTGCTATTAACATTTCAAGTCAAAACCTTTTCTGGTTAGTAAGTGTTTCTTGAGCATATGTATGTAGTAAGTGTTTCTGCTCTCAGTGTTTCAGAACACATATTTTAGCTACCTAGTACCAGTGCTATTACCCAGCAGTTAATTAGCTTTTGCTTTTGCTTTTCAGTGCCAAATTCTAGCTAGTACCAGCAAATTAACATCTAGCAGCAATCATTTTCAAATATATAGACACTAGACATTTTAATATTAACCTAAGGAAAAATGAATAGTTAGGTTAATTACCCACTGTTAGTTATTCAGTCTGATGCTTTGTCCTAGAAGTAGTAGCAGTTTTTTTTCTTCTTCATTAACTGTACTAGCAGTTTTTTTTCTTCTTCATTAACTGTATTAGCTATTTACTAGCAGTACTAGCACTTGGATCATATGCTAACGCTACATTGATACATCATCATGCTGGGTAATATTAAACCCAAGCAACTTTATAATCAACCCAAGATACATCAACTACTGCACTGTCCTGCCTAATAAAAACAGTCATGCCAGCATATAGTATATAAATCTGAATTTGTGTTTACAAGAAAAGTGCCCATTGCAATGTAAACCTAAGAACACAACTCACCTCAAGTGCAGGATATAGCAGACACCTACTTCTTCAGTCAAGTGCAGTAGAAGACCGTTTGCAGAACCTGTTTAGTCAGAGTTGAACATTAGAATCCATACTATGCTCCACTATGCTTGTAAAGGAACACCTGCTAGCTAGCTGCTGTCGAGTTGCCAGCATTCGTCGTCAGTGAAAAAAAAATGAAGAAGAAAAAAGGCATGCATGCACTGGTTTGCCAAAATAGAGCACTTTAGTCCTCTGTTTTTGCTAACTGCTACACATACCCCCAAGTGAACCACCACAACATCTAAAAGCTAACAATTGTTTTTGCTTATATAATCAGACTTTTTGTGCTAAAAAAACCATAGAACAACTGCTCCAAATTTCTAAATAAACTACCATTTCATTTTATTCAATAATGAACTGTACTCTTTATGGGTTTTTTAGTTAAATGCAGAAAATCCAAAGTTAATTCCGCCGGGCTTTTCTATATTTTTTATACATAACTGCTAAAACCCTAGGAGTTAACCGAGCCACCAATAGAATGTGGACTTAAAAAGAGAGAGTCACGGACAGTGACATGATACATTTTCATAAAATTAGCTAGTTTTACTTATGGTGCACAAAGGAACAAGTTATGGTAAGTAGAAAAGAATGCAGAAGGAAAATATTATGGTAAGTAGAAAAGAATGCAGAAGGCACATTGCATGAAGTTCTTTCTCAACTCAAGAATGCAATTCTATGAATATAAGTCCAAGCATATAATCCATGAAAATTGCATTTCTAGATTGATAAAAAATATTAGTAAGAAACATGGTTTAGGTGTCTTGTATGAAATCCAACATAAATATCCTCAACTGTGGTTCTGGGCCTTATAAAAACTATTTTGTTGGGCAAATCCACTTGTGTTGTCGTGGAGTGTACAAGCACGCTAATGACGTGCTTTTGTTTGGTACTTTGGTGCATGAAAGTCTGAAACCATCAACCAAATCAGCAGCATTTCAGAAGCTACATTTCCTTCAAAATACATTTGAGAATCGCACTAATTCTTTTTCATGCAAGCATGTTCTAGTGGTAGTTAGCCTGTTTGACAATCAAATTATAGGATTAATAGCTAAAGTGTTCAATTATGCCATGAAGACATGTTTCAGTATAAACAAGGTAGCAGTCCTCCCCAAGTAAAGTTATCAAGTCAAATTGTTCATGGTGCACTGGCAATTCAGTATGCACCAGGCTTACTAGTTAATTTTGCATCCCCGACTAGAGCAGTTCATACAATGTCTTTCACATACTAATAACACACCGTCAGAACACCATATCCAGCTACCCGACTAGACATCGCAGTCCCAAATCCTGTCCCAAGCATCCGAGAGTCAAACCGCAAGCCCTTCCCAATC
This sequence comes from Triticum dicoccoides, assembly GCF_002162155.2. Classification (NCBI taxonomy): domain Eukaryota; kingdom Viridiplantae; phylum Streptophyta; class Magnoliopsida; order Poales; family Poaceae; genus Triticum; species Triticum dicoccoides. Next base: position 76,151,768 of record NC_041393.1, read on the forward strand.
CTCACTTGCAGAGGAGCTGAATTCAGAAACACCGCAACCGGCACCAAAATCCACCCAGTCAACCTGAATTTCGCAGCTCACAGATTTGTTGCAGCCCTGACACCGTAAATTTCGCAAGATGTCTATACATGTACAAGGCAGTAGAGCGCAATTCCACGGGGTTGACGGACCGTACCTGGAGGTAGAGGAAGGGGTTGGCGACGAAGTTGCTGGGGTAGCCGGCGTCGTGGCGGAGGCGCGGGTGAGCACCGGGTTGGCCACCGGCCACGCGGAGGGCCCCGGGCTCCGGGAGGCGGAACGAGGCGACGACCACCCAGAAATAGGCGCCCCCGACGAGCGCGGCGGCCGCGGCCGCGTCGAGCAGGAGAGGCGTCGAGGCATCGAGGCGGCGTCGGGGCGTCGAGGCGGCGTCGAGGCGGCGAGGCGGCGTCGGGGCGGCGTCGAGGCGGCGGGGCAGCGGCGTCGGGAGAGGAGAGGGGAAGGGGATCGAGGGCGAGGGCGAGGGAGAGAGAGGGGATAGGTTTGGGCCGGGGAGGAAATATGGATGGGGGCGGCACAATACTAATGGCGCACCACCCCTCGGTGCGCCATAAGTACATCCATACTAGTGGCGCACCTCGCCCTGGTGCGCCATTAGTATTTTTTTTTGATTTCTACTCGAGCCAATAGGTTATCTTCCACCTTACCTGATCCACATCAAGTTCCCTCTACTAGCTCGACTGGTCAGCAGCCAGTTCTCACACCAGGAGGTCCTGGGTTCGATTCCCAGGCTCCACAATTTTTTTATGCATTTAAAATGTTGTTTGATACTTATTTGTGTTTAAATATGTTCAAACTTGTTTAAATCATAACAGTAATATTTTTTTATAAGACAGTAATAATTTTTTAAAAATATCATCAAACAGTAATGCCGGTGGAGCGGGGGAGGTTGCGGGGGGTC